>NC_050581.1:177558054-177858054 GCF_011100635.1 Trichosurus vulpecula
GAACACAGGGCACCTTTATTCAGCCTCAAAGCCAGCTTGGATCTCAGATTAGAATCTTGGTTTGCTCCTAGTCTAAAGAAGCAGAGAAGCATTATACAATGAGAAAGAGATAGCATGGCCTTTTGGGGAATGGGAGCCTTCTGTTGGAAACCCCCTCAAAAGACTCAAATCAGCTTCAGAAGAGTTACCAATAGGCTGGCTCTCTGGGTAACCTTAGTGAGTTTTCTTCTTTCTGCTTTTATCTGAAACCAAATTAGGTATAGTAATAGCAAAGCTAACATCTCTCTCTCACAGGGAGAACATGGATCCTTCTCATAATCATGTGCATCCTAAATGTAGTGGTAACAACAACAGCAATGACCTTTGCCTAGTGCTTTAAGGTTTGCAAAGGCTTGTGACAGATTATATCATTTTGTTCGGTCGTTTTTTAAGTCGTTTCTGACTTTTTGTGAGCCCATTTGGGGTTTTCTTGGCCAGAGATACTGGCGTGTTTTGCCATTTCCTTCAGCAGCGGGTCCCCATTTTACAGATGAGCAAATTGAAGCAAACAGTGTTCAGTGGCTTGCCCAGGGTCACACAGCTAGTACACGTCTGAGGCTGGATTTGAACTTAAGAAGAGTTGTAAAATATCTCATTCTTTCCTCACAGCAACCCTGGGAGATAGCTTCTATTATAATCCTCATGTTATAGATGAGGATCCTAGGTTAAAGTGACTTGCCTAGAGTCACACAGCTAATAAGTGTCTGAAGTTGGATTTGAACTCCCGTCTTACTGAATCCAAGTCTAGTACTTTGTCCTAGGTGCTTAGCTGGACTGAGTGAATATCTAGGTATGAGCATTGACAATCCGCCGTATTTTACTCTTCCCTCAGTTGATTTTTATGACAATCACTAGGACATAACTGTCATGGCTACGGGGCTGAGGTTTTTTAGGGTGTGTGTCTCAAAGCTGTTTGGTCACTGCTCATAATTTGTCTTTATTTCCTGAGACTGTTGTGAGATGATTAATGGTTGCTCACATTGGGAAAAGTAGCAGGCAATGAATTTCTCGAGAGGCAGAGAACTAAGAAAAACATTTCACATTCCCACTAGCATTTAGTGTAAACATATTTATTTAGAATCACAAATTAGTTTAAATTCATTTAAAATATGTAATCTGTACAATTCTATGTAATTATTGCTAATTCTATATTGTATATATATTTTTAAAGACTAAGAATGCAGTGTGTAATTACATCATTAAACTGCACTGAAGTTCAGTTTTGACCGATGTGTGTTGATCTTACTCCTGATTCATAGGTGGTCTCAGGGCTTTTCCCAGTTTCCGCCCTTTTTGTCCTAGCTTTTTCTTAGCTGTTAAGCGTAACACTGGGTGAGGGTCACTGTGGAGGGTCCAGTTGGCTGGTTAACATTCGATCCTTTTTGGTCCTTCCTCCCTTCTAGGAAGAGCTGGAACAGAATCCTTTCTGGGCTTGGTCTGTCTCTTCCCCAGGCGGATGGTTTAGGGTATAAGCTTTACTTTGGTCGCTGCCCTCCCCTCAATGACCTCCTCTTCTCTCTGGAGAGCTTTAGTGGATAGAATGCTAGAAGTGAATTTAGGAAACCAAGAAAACCTGCCTCCTACTTCCTAGTGGAGTGAGATGCTTAACCTCTCTTGGACTCAGTTCTTCATCTGTAAAATGAGAGTGCTGGTCCAGATAACTTCTAAGGTTTCTTCTGCTTCTAAATCTGCGATCCTGTGATATAATCTGGGGACTCTAGGGGGCGCCATAGTGCAGGGCTTGCCATCAGGAAGAGTCCTCTTCCTGAGTTCAAATCCAGCCTCAGACAATAGCATTATGACTCTGGGCAAGTCACTGTTTGCCTCAGTTTCCTCATCTGTGAAATGAACTGGAGAAGGAAATGGCAAACCACTCCAGTATCTCTGCCAAGAAAACCCCAAATGGGGTCACAAAGAGTCAGACGTGACTGAAAAAAATAACTGAACAGAATGGTATAATCTGCCACAATCTGTTACAATTAGGTCTTTTTAGTCTAAGAGGGGTATAATAGCCCTCAGGTTCACTTGCTTCCCGTTTATGCTATTTTATGGTGTTTACATCAGATAAAAATTTATTAATACAGTCACAGTATCTCAGAGCCCTCAGCCAGGAAAGTTCCTAATATTCAGATGAAGGTTGAGCTCTGAGCCCCAATTTAAAGTGTATATATTTCTAACTAACACCTGGTTTCCATTTACTTGAGACAAGATTAGACGTTGGAAAACCCTTAGGTAAAAGAAACTAGCTGAGTGTATTTATTGTGCCAGCTACTGGAGAGGTGTAGGGAGGGCAAGTTGGGGGAAAAGTAGGTCCTTTGGAACTCCCCTCACATCTTGAAAATATAAGGACAACTAGCATCTTCAATCTGAGTCTTATTTTCCCAAAATACTTTGAGGGGCCCAACGGTCTACCTTAATCTCATCTTTATCAGTTGAAGCTCAGCTCTCCTTTCAGTTTCTAGGCCGTCTATTCCAATCCCTCATTTTGCAGACGAGGAACCTGAGATCCAGAGAGATTAAGGGTGACTTGCCCAAGGTCACTTATGTAAGGAGGCAGGATTTGAACTCATGTCCTAAGACTTCAGAGCCAGGGTTTTTTCTACTGTACCACGGCTGTGTCTCCTAGTCTTGTTCTTTTATTTTTTATCATCTAGAAAGAAGATAGAGAGATATATAGATACATCATATAAGACATTTATTATATGTTTTATATGACATATGTCTTATATGTAAATACGTATATTTATTATATGTCAGAAAATATTCTAATAAGTCAGAAGTAATATAAGCCAGATAGTCCTTGAAAATAATGATGATGATGATAGAATTTATATAACACTTTTTGAATATTATCTCATTTCATCTTCACAACAATCATGAGGGATAGATGCTATAATTATGTCCATTTTACAGATGAGGAAACCGAGGCACAAAGAGGTAAGTGGCTTGCCCAGGCTCGCACAGCTATAAGTGTCTCAGGCCAAATTTGAACTGAGGTCTTCCTGATTCCACTTCTAGCATTCTCTCATCTAGTTGCCCTCAGGGAGCTTATATTCTGATAAAATATGAAAAGGAAATATAAAAGGAAGCAGTAAATTATGTGTGAGAGAGACAGCAGTACCTGTAGAGTTTAGAGTTGGCCAATACAAAGGCTTAGTTCTGAGTGAGCTAAGATGAAATGCAGGGAGGATCTAGGGGTAGAGTCTTGGGTCCCTAGGAAAGCTTATAAACTAATACATAATTCATTATATTAGACCTAGAAACCATCTCAGAGACTGCTTGTCCAAGACTCTCATTTCTAGTGGTGGTCTTCATGGAAAGTCCTGCAAAGACACTTTTGGTAAACAGAGTCAGAGACCCCCAGTATAAATCTCAGCTCTGCTATTAAGTACCAATGTGTCCTCACCTCTCTGGGCCCCAATTTGTGGACTAAAGGATCTTTAAGTTCCTTCCAGGTCCGGATTCAAAGAAATATCATCTATAGTTACTGATGAATTCATCTTTGCAAGAGGACATGGGGATTTTTTAAAATTGGAGCTAGAAAATGCATTTTTGGAAGTTTTTCTTTTCACTGTTTACTGACATAACTGTAATATACTTGGAAGGTGTCAGTACAGTAAAAGCAGGAGTTAATAGAAATGTAATGGTGAAATTGAATTGGAATTTTGCTTTCTTGCAAACTATGGATTATGTTATTGTTTTGTGGACATGCACATTGTTGCAGGGAGAGGCTGAAACATACGTCAAGCATAACTCTTTCTCCTCTTTGGACATCCTTTGGTCACTTAATAATTATTCCACTGTGGACAAATTTATCTTCTATTTTTCGCTGGAGGAAAAATGTGCAGGCTTTGAACTGTCATCTGTAAACTGAGTTATTGGCCATCGTTTATATATTCTAAGGATTCTAGGAGTTGAATGTGTTTATTTAGAGCTGATTTATACTGTGGAATTCCCATGTGGATATGAATATGGTAATCATAGTGGGTAATTTAGATATCCTGTCACAGATTGCTAGAGACTGTGACTTTTGCTAAGGAATGTATATAAATTAAGAATTGACTATCAACAAATGAAATCTGTTGACCATATAATACAGACATGACACTGTACAGGCCTTGGGAGGAAGAGGGGCAGGAGACCTGGGAATAGGTTAGTCTTAGCCCACAGGTTTCCTGAGAAATAGGGAAGAACTAAGAACTTAGGGCCCAACTCACCAATGGGTTTGAGACCTATCGGTCACGCTTTACCGGGTTTAGCCCATCTGCCTATGGTTTTACCAGGATGTGGCCGATGTTCATTCTACAGTTTGTTGGAGCCACGAGTGAGCCACCTAGCAAGTATGAGCCAGAGTTAGGACTTGAACCCAAGCCTTTCTGACTCCAAGACTCACCATCTGTCCACTAATACCATATTGCTCCTCAAGGAAAGATAAAAAGTGCTGATCCATATGACCCTTGTCCTCTGATCCCTGGCCTACAGTTTGTCCTCAGAATTTCAAAATCCTGGTTAAGAGATCCATTTCTACATAGCATGTGCCCCTCCTGAGTTCACTTCCAAATGCAGCATGGCGGATTGATGTGTCCATTTCTCTGCTGCTTCTGGGCTGGGTCAAGCCAGTTTTTTTTTTTTTTTTTTTTTTTTTTGCTGCTCCCCATCTGGCTTTTGGTAAATCCTGTTATGGACTCTAGCTCTTGGACCTCTGATGGCTCATTCTCCTGAACTTTCGAAGCTTTCAAGATCATAGCCACCTCTAATAACCTTTACCTAAAAGCAGAAAAAATAGAGGCACAACAAAGACACAAGAAACAGCAGGACCATATACTCTCAGCTTCATGCCAGTTCTAGGTAAAAGGGATTGAGAGTCCTACCCTACTTGGCAGTCCACAGCAGCTTATCTTCTTTCTTGAAGGTCAGCCAGGCAGGAAAGAACCAGATCAAGAAAGTCACCTAGCTAGTTAGTACATTTTGAATCCTTTCCCATCCCACACCCCATTCTTCCACCTTTGGACATTCAGTCAATCAAAAAGTCTTCTCTTCACCACTTAGTTAGAGAGCCAGTTACCCAATGTCTGCCCATGCTCCAAAGTCCAAATGGGTACTACACATACTTATAAGGACTGGGCTGATTGTCTAGTTCCAAGCTGCTCACTGGCAGAAGCGGGTTTACAGAGAAAGAACAGTACTATGTAGCTACAATTCAAACTCTCTCAGAGTCTTACAAATAACCCCTTATTCGCCACTGTAGCTCCTGAGTCCCCATCCATGCACATTTACACAAAATTATTCACTCACCATGATGACAACACTAATTCTCAAACATAAAACATTTATTAAGAAAGTCAAAAACAATAACAAAGCTCAGTATAAAACAAATACAGATAATCAATTTGTTACAGTTAACCTATAAAGTTGGGCAACATTCTCCCAACCACATACACAGTCTCTGTGGGGGAGGGAAAGAACATACTAATAGAAATCTAAGAGAGAAGCACATAATTGTGGGCAATTCATGTTCTTGGGTCAGCTCGCAACTCTAGACTGCAAGGGTTGATGTCCTTGGCCCCTTAATGAATGATCTTCAGTTTTATCTCTACTAATTGCTTCCCTGCTGGCCCTCAGTACTCATTTCCTGGACAAAGCTGCTCCTCTTTAGGTCTCTTAGCTTGCAGTCACTCTTAAAAGGGCACTAAAGTAGTGTTACACTACAAAAGTGACAAGCAGTTTCCTGCAGCCATTTAGCTGTCACTCACCTCAGGTGGACAGTTTGGGCGATGCAAGCCAGTCAAGCTAGTGCTTCACTCAACAGGATGCTATCATCTAGTCGGTTTCATGCTATGATTGAATAGAACATCTGAAAAGCTTGTCTCTTCTCTCTCAAACCAGAATGGAGCAATAGAGGGCAAACCAAGTCAACAAGCATTTATTAAGTTCCTACTGTATGCCTGGGACTGTGCTAAATGCTGGGAATACAAAGAAAGGTGAAATATCTGTGTCTTCAATGATATCACAATAGAACAATGAGTGCCCAGTAATTTCTGAGAGGTTTCACCTTACTCAAACTGTGGATGGTATTATTGGACTATTATTGAAATTGCAATAGGTTTCATCTCTCTTCCAGTAAGAAGGTTCCCAAACTTTTCTTCAGCCAATCACCAAAGGCATGCATATATTTTAAACAAGAGCCTCCCAAGTATAAGAGCTGAAGCAACCACCTTCTTCCTCAGCTCTTACTGCTTTCTCAACCTCTCCTGCTGGTTTTTTTTTAAGTTTCACTGAATTAAATCAGAGCCTCCTGTTGCTCAGTAACTCATTTTTTCCTTGTGAGGTAAAGAAACCCACCCTTCTAGTAGTTATGAAACGAAAAGTCCTTATTTAATTATCCCATAGTTTCCGAACATTTATATGACTTAGTTCTTTATGAGTTTTGAGCTCTAAAAGCAGTCACATACAGAGGAGGGCCACAGTTCCCTGAAGCCAACGTCATTGTTGTCCTTAGACAGGTACTCTTAATTCTCTGCTCTTTCTTCCTTCCAGTCTGTGTCTCTCATTTTAATGGAAAAACATTTTCCTCACACATATATTTGAATAGTTTTTCATACACAGATTCTTTTCTGCCTCTTTCTACAACCAAATTGTTCATATCTAAAGGGGTCTGTTGTTTACATCCTTCACAGATGGATTTAATCTCTTTTCTTTACACAGTAGTTCATATTCTGGCCTCTTTCAACAACCAAACTGCTCACCTGTGAAATGGGCAGTATCATCTACCACTATGACCCTCTGCTCTGATTTCTTAGTGCCTTGGCACACGTCTAAGACTTTAAGTCACAAAGAAGATGTTCATAAGTACTGGTAGAAGTTCTTCACCAGGAGCTCCCTAATAATGATGAAATCACGGGTTTAAAACCAAACCAAACAGAATATGCAGGTGGAACTCAAGCTTTAGTCAGTTCTGCTGGGTTGCCCAGGCTTTGGTTGTGGGCTTGGGCACACTTTATATCCACTATGTGAGGACCAGCTGACTCAAGCACAGAGACAGGTAGCCAAAAGATTGGCTACCAAGTCTGCTCTTCTCAGGTGGGGGATAGGGGCTTCAGTGATACACAAAAGAGACAAAAATAGCCTTCAGCCTTGTGTAATCACTATCTGCTTCCACAAAAGGGGAATACAGAGTCCTAAGGATAATAGTCATATCTATGTGGAATTTTCTGAGAAAATAGGTTAATCTTTCCAGGAAATGCGATCCAGTGACCCTACTATAGGGCATATACCTAAAGGAAGGGAAAGACAGACAAAAAACCTTCTTATACACCCAAATATTCATGGCAATACTCTTTGTGTAGAAAAGGACTGGAAACAAGGCTTGTGCCCATTGGTTGGGGAGTGACTGAACAAACTGGTATGTGAACATAATGGTTGTGCATCAAGAATCCGATGTATATTAGAATTTTTTAATTTTTATTTATTTCATTAAATATTTCCCAATTATATGTAAAAAGACTTTTAAACAACCATCTAAAATTTTATTGAGTTTCAAATTCCCTCTCTCCTTCCTGTACCTCCTCCCTCCTTGAGAAGGTAAGCAATTTAATATCAGTTATACTTATGAAGTCTTATAAAACATGTCTCCATATCAGCCACTTTGCAAAAGAAAACATAGACAAAAAATAAAACAAGGAAAATGATGTTTTTAAAAGTGTGCTTCAAAGATGGTGGCTTGAAAGCAGGAACTTGCGTGAGCTCCCCACCACGTCCCTCCAAAAACCTATAAAAATGGCTCTGAACAAATTCTAGAACTGCAGAACCCACAAAATAGCAGAGGGAAGCAGGGATCCAGCCCAGGACAGCCTGGATAGTCACTGGATGAGGTCTATGGTGCACGAAGTGGAGGGTAGCAGAGGCTCAGTGTGGGAGGCAGCAGGACCAACCAGACCAGGAGCCAGGCAGGACAAGCCCTAGCACCCTGAATCAGTGAGCTGTGGCAGTTATCAGACTTCTCAACCAACAAACACCAAAGACAACAGAGAAGGTTAGTGGGAAAAGCTGCAGGCGACAGAGTTCGCAGTTCAGCCACCGCCCCAGGGGCAGCGGGGAGGTGCAGCTACAGAACTACAGCTGCAGTTAGTTCCGGCCCCAGGCCCACATGGTGGGAGGAATTAAGTGGCAGATCAGAGCAGGAGTGAAGAGCCTGCTGAAGATTTGCATCAGGTCTGGGTTGGTGGTTCTTGAGGAAGGAGGAGTGCTAGGGTAGCAGAGCTGGCTGTATAGAAATAGCTCTGAAATCAACGGCACATCCCCTCAAGCTTGGAACAAAGTACTCTTTGCTCTCTACAAGCAGTCATACCCCAACGAAAAACTCAAGGGTCAAGTAAGTTGGCTGGGAATATGGCCAGGCAGCAAAAACACACCCAGATTCAGTCTCAGACTTTGGAATCTTTCTTTGGTGACAAAGAAGACCAAAACATACAGCCTGAAGAAGTCAACAAAGTCCAAGAACCTACACCAAAAGCTTCCAAGAAAAACATGAACTGGTCTCAGGCTATGGAAGAGCTCAAAAAGGAATTGGAAAAGCAAGTTAGAGAAGTAGAGGAAAAATTGGGAAGAGGAATGAGAATGATGCAAGAAAACCATGAAAAACAAGTCAATGGCTTGCTAAAGGAGACCCAAAAATACTGAAAAAAAATATTGAAGAAAACAACACTTTAAAAAATAGACTAACTCAAACGGCAAAAGAGCTCCAAAAAGCCAATGAGGAGAAGAATGCCTTGAAAGGCAGAATGAGCCAAATGGAAAAGGAGGTCCAAAAGACCACTGAAGAAAATACTACTTTAAAAATTAGATTGGAGCAAGTGGAAGCTAGTGACTTGATGAGAAATCAAGATATTATAAAATAGAACCAAAGGAATGAAAAAATGGAAGACAATGTCAAATATCTCATTGGAAAAAATGCTGACCTAGAAAGTAGATCCAGGAGAGATAATTTAAAAATTATTGGACTACCTGAAAGCCATGATCAGAAAAAGAGCCTAGATATCATCTTTCAAGAAATTATCAAGGAGAACTGCCCTGATATTCTAGAGCCAGAGGGTAAAATAGAAATTGACAGAATCCATTGATCACCTCCTCAAATAGATCCCAAAAAGAAAACTCCTAGGAACATTGTCACCAAATTCCAGAGCTCCCAGGTCAAGGAGAAAATACTGCAAGCAGCCAGAAAGAAACAATTTGAATATTGTGGAAACACAATCAGGATAACACAGGATCTGGCAGCTTCCACATTAAGGGACCGAAGGGCTTGGAATATGATATTCCGGAGGTCAATGGAGCTAGGATTAAAACCAAGAATCACCTACCCAGCAAAACTGAGTATCATGCTCCAAGACAAAATATGGATTTTCAATAAAATAGAGGACTTTCAAGCTTTCTCAGTGAAAAGACCAGAGCTGAATAGAAAATTTGACTTTCAAACACAAGAATCAAGAGAAGCATGAAAAGGTAAACAAGAAAGAGAAATCATAAGGGACTTACTAGAGTTGAAGTGTTTTGTTTACATTCCTACATAGAAAGATGATGTGTATGATTCATGAGACCCCAATATCATAGTAGCTGAAAGGAATATGCATATATATATATATATATATATATGTGTGTGTGTGTATACATATATATACATATGCATGTGTCTATGTATGTATATATGTAGGTATATATACACGCACACAAAGGGCACAGGGTGAGTGAGTTGAATATGAAGGGATGATATCTAAAAAAATAAAATCAATTTAAGGGATAAGAGAGGAATATATTGAGAGAGGGAAAAAGGGAGAGATAGAATGGGGTAAATTATCTCGCATAAAAGTGGCAAGAAAAAGTGGTTCTGTAGGAAGGGAAGAGGGGGCAGGTGAGGGGGAATGAGTAAATCTTGCTGTCATTGGATTTGACCTGAGGAGGGAATACTATACACACTCAATTGGGTATCTTACCCCACAGGAAAGAAGGAGGAAGAAGATAAAAAAGGGGGGATGATAGAAGGGAGGGCAGACGTGGGGAGGAGGTAATAAAAAACAAACACTTTCGAAAAGGGACAGGGTCAAGGGAGAAAATTCAATAAAGGGGGATAGGTTAGGAAGGAGCAAAACATAGTTAATCTTTCACAACATGAGTATTGTGGAAGGGTTTTACATAATGATACACATGTGGCCTATGTTGAATTGCTTGCCTTCTTAGGGAGGGTGGGTGGGGAGGGAAGAGGGGAGAGAATTTGGAACTCAAAGTTTTAAAAACAGACGTTCAAAAACAACAACAACAAAAAAGTTTTTTCATGCAACCAGGAAATAAGATACATAGGCAATGGGGCATAGAAATTTATCTTGCCCTACAAGAGAAGAAGGGAAAGGGGAATGGGAGGGGAGTGGGGTGACAGATGGAAGGGCTGACTGGGGAATCGGGCAACCAGAATATACACCATCTTGGAGTGGGGGGAAGGTAGAAATGGGGAAAAATTTGTACTTCAAACTTTTGTGAAAATCAATGCTGAAAACTAAATATATTAAATAAATTTTAAAAAAATATGCTTCAATCTGTGTTCAGGGTTCATCAGTCTGTAGGGGGATAGCAGTTTTCACCATGTGTCATTTGGAATTGTCTTGGATCATTGTATTGCTGAGAATAGTTCATCATTCACAGTTGATCACTATATAGTGTTGCTGTTATTATGTGTAATGTTTTCCTGGTTCTGCACACTTCACTTCGCATCAGTTTATATAGGTCCTCCAAGATTTTTCTGAAATCATCCTGCTCATGGTTTCTTATGGAACATTAGTACTGTATTATCATATACCACAACTTGTTCAGCCATTTCCCAATTGATGGGAAGCCCATCAATCTCATATATGAGAAATTCAGAGAAATATGAGATTTGTGTACCCTGATGCAGAATGAGGTAAGAAGAATCAGGAAAATAATATGCATGCCTATAGTTATGTAAATGAAAAGACCACTAAAAGGAAGGTGAATTCTGAATGAGTGAAAAAAGGCAGGGATGGTCCTGGAGAACAGATAATGAAACAAGACTCCTTCCTCAAGGTACAGACAGAGGTAGGAAACCTCTTGGGCAGAATTTTGGAAACATGGTGTCAGACAGTCTCTGCATTAGGTAGTTTTGGTTTATTTTCTTCAGTTACAAGGAAGAGTTTGATTTGGAAGGAATTTCCAGAAATGATTATGATGCCAGCGCAAAAAGCCTCAAGAAAAATGTATTTTAACGGCCTAGCACTCAGACTGTCTATTCATATTAACATAATTACACAACTGAAAGAGTTCAGCTGCATTCTTACTGATATTATAAAAAAATCTCTTAGATTCGTAGATTCTCTTGGGAGGGAGGGGATGAATAAAGGAATTTAAAGGAGTGCCAATCTAGTCCAATCAAATCTAGCAAAAATTATTAAAAGGCATTGTCCTGGCTAGTGGAGATGCAAAATAGGCCCTGCCTTCAAAGAGCTTGGGCAGCTAGGTGGCACAGCAGATAGAGCACTGGGCTTGGAATCAGGAAAACTCATCTTCCTGAGTTCAAATCTGGCGTCAGACACCTACTAGCTGGGTGATCCTGTCCAAGTCACTTAACGCTGTTCCTCATGTATAAAATGAGCAGGAGAAGGAAATGGCAGACCACTTCAGTATTTCTGCCAAGAAAACCCCAAATGAGGCCATGAAGAGTCTAAAACAACTGAACTGCAACAACTCAAGGAACTTACCTTCTAGGGAGATTCAATATGAAAAATACAAACGTATATACTACGAATGCACTAACCAGCTAAGGTGATCGAGAAAGTTGATTTCAGCCTGCCCTAAAAGCAGCAAGAAATGTAAATTCCTCAGAAGTTTTATTGCTATTTGTAGCCCTCATAAAGATTGAGAATTGATCATGGGGAAAACAACGGCAGTGTATGCTTCAATGTCCATTGTGCAAATAAAGATGTAGTGAAATCCTCCAAAGAACCTGATAAATTAAATATGTGCATAGATTTCACTGAAGCAGCAGTAGGAACAAGGATAGGCATAGGGATTAGATTTGTGATTTCATCAGTATAGAGAACTCTCAGGTAAGGAAGTTCTCTCTGCCAAGGCAGGCTGGCACTTTCTTATACATTTAGCCAGCTGCCAAGAGGTTAACTTGAGAGGTCATGGGGCTTGCCCAGGATCACACAGCCAGGATGTATCAGGGATGAAACTCAATCTCAGGTCTTTGGGTCTTCGAGGCTGGCTTTGTACACACGGTACCACACTGCCTCTGGGTGCAAGGGTCAAGGGTAAAAATAATGATGCCATGCAAGGTTTGTTATTCCAAATGGAAAAGGCCAAATTCTTGGAGGTAGAGGTAGCTGAGAAGTCACATGCTTGTTTGTTATGAGCATTTTCCTCCAGAAAAGAATCAGAAAATCATAGACTGGACTAGTGCCAAATAGGGTCACATTTTAACAAATCAGACCAAGTACCATAAACTAGAAAGTACGAGTTACAGGGGTAACTCTCATTTTTTTGCGAGGTGTCTGTAAAAATTATCACCCCATTTGGCCAAGTATCCAAAGTCAATGCTAAGTAAGCTAATGGCTAAAGGTGAGAAGACGCTGGATATAATTATGAAGCCTCACTCCAACCTTTTTAAACAAGCCATCAGCTGAAAAAGGGAGAAGTGGACGAAATCAATCTACCCTTTTTATTTCCTCAAATTTACGCAAAAGGTTGTGATAAAAATGAGGCAGAGAAATTCCAGAAACTGCTTCAGTCAACAAACACTTGATCTTGCTAAGTAGAGAGGCAGGTTAACCAAGGGTAACATGGTCTGAATTGGAAATGTTGACCTGCCAGTGTAGACAGAGTGTCTATACATGGACGCCAGGTACTAGCTGTGTGACCCTGGACGAATCTCTTCTCTGAGACTCGGTTTCTTCAACTATAAAATAGAGATAATGATAGCGCTAATAGGGTTGTTGTGAGGGCCTCAGTTTTAAAGTGATCTGCAAATCCTAAATGTTTTATAAGTGAAAACAATTATTATTGTAACCTGTGGACCAGGTCCTCCTGCTTTGTCCAAAGGTTTGGAACTTTACATGGACCAGGTCTGACCCCAGGAGTCTGATATCACAGAGGTCAGACTTTTTTGCTTTGGTTCATAATCTTAAACTGGAGTTCTCTAGGAAAATCTCTAAAGATACTCAACGGTCTATCTCCTATCATGTAGGGGCAATGTGGCCCAGTGGATAGACCTGGCTTCTTTTAAATCCAGCATCTCATACTTGTTGATTGTGTGGCCCAATGTTATCAGCTCTCAGCATCCTAGACAACTCCCACAGCCACAGGTTGTAGAACAGATGGAAACTGCCCTGGTAAAGGGAATTTCCTCCCTGGAGTTCCCTGAATTGATGAAATTATAAGTCTAAACAAAAAGAGCTCACATCTAGTTTTCCTAAACGTGGGCCTCATGGTCCCCAAATCCAACAAAGCCATCATCCCAGAAAGCAGCCCCTGTGGAAAGGTAGCTTGGCAACTGCTTCTGCAGATGCTGGGGACAAGCTAACACCATGCCTCCAAAATCCTCAGCCCTGTCAATTGGTTCCACATCACAAACTGCTATGATTTTATCAATGGAAATGCCATTAGAGAAGAGATGTTACCATTATCATCAGCTGCTGCTGCACCCTAAAGACCATGGGACTGTTCCATCTGACTCTTAGCTGAAACCTTCCATATGTGTTGTCTGCCCTGCTAGAACAGGATTTCCTTGAGGGCAAATACTGTATTACTTCTCTATTTATATCCCAGAACTTAGCACAGTGTTTTGTACATAGTTAGGGCTTAATAAATCTTCCCTACCTTCATTCCTTCCTTGCTTTGTTCCTTTGTTCATTCCTTCCCTGTTCCTCCTTCCTTTCCCTCTCTCTCCTTTCTTTCCTGTCCCTCCTTCCATCCCTCCCTCTCTTCCCTTCTCCTTCCCTCCCTTCCTTCTTTCCTGTATCTTTCTTCCTTCCTTCTTTTCCTCTCCCTCTTTCTATCTTCTTTCTCCTTCCTCCCTCCATCCCTTTCTTCCTTCCATCCATCCTTCCTCCTTCCCTTCTTCCCTCCCTTCCTTCTTTCCTTCCTTCCTTCCTTCCTTCCTTCCTTCCTTCCTTCCTTCCTTCCTTCCTTCCTTCCTTCCTTCCTTCCTTCCTTCCTTCCATCATTCCCAGGAGCCCACAAACAGATAAAGAAACACAAAGCACTCCAATATCCTAGCAGCTTCTGATGGATGGGACCTGAATTGGGAATTTCTATTAGGGTACTCTTTGTCATTCCATCTAGACCCTCTTTCCCCTCAGATAAGTCCACAGACTCTTCAGGATTCATAGTTCCACCCTATGGTTTGGATTCCCATGATAAGGTAAAAGTACTTAGCTGGTTCCTGAACAAGTAAGACCGTTCTCTTCCTGAGTAACTCAGGACAATATAAGATTGGCAAGAAGCCTATTTCTTCCCCATCCCCATACTGAATGGCTCTATTCCTTCAGCTACAGGGTGATCCTTCATAGATAACCCTTATTCTTACTTTAAAAAAGGATGCTTTAAAATAAATCTTCATCTAGGACAGAGGTTCTTAACCTGGGGTCTATGGATATGTGCTCTATCTGTGGACAGATTTCAGAGCGATGGGAAATTGGATAGGGAAAATAAATGCATCTTTATTTTCTACCTGGAATTTATCACTTTCAATTTTTTTTAAAAGATTCTTCTGAAAAGGTGTCCAAAGTATTCCCCAAACTGCACAAACAATGTCTGATCTAGGAGTCCAAGGACTAAATACTCCAATCAGGACCTATGGAATTTGGGCCTGCCCAGGAGCAATTCCCAGAGTTGATGCTGGCCAAGAAATAGTCCTTCTCTAACTAAAAGATTAGAATCCTACACTGGACCAAGTGGGCAAATGAATGTAGGCCTTGGTCATTTACTTCTTTGGTAATCTCCATGCCTCAGCTGTCAGAGGTGGAGTGTAGGGGAATTGAGAAATCTCCCACTCTCACCCAAAAGGAAGATCTACTCTGCTGTGCTACATTCTCTCTTAAAGTGCAAAGGAGAAAAGCATGATCACTACTTTTTATAGGCGAAGAGGGAGGGATGATTCTTCGAAAAATAGGCCATCTCCTTGACTCTGAGTAACTGGGAACAAACCAGAGGAATTATTTGATTCTCCTCAACAACCTATCAGTTCACCTTTCTCCCTCCATGGGAGGTGCCTTTCAGAGTCTTCCAGACAAAGATCCATGCCCTGTGGATTCATATTGTACTTATGACCCACTAAAACCTCCAGATGTTTTCATAGAGATTGTTGTATAGCAACACTTCCTCTATATTATGGAACTCAAGAATGATGATGATGAATTAAGAAAGTGACCTTTCATACCCAGGTGTAGATGTTCACATTTACCTCTGATACAGTTCATCTTACTAGCTTTGGCCTTTTAGTGTGTGAACATCTTTATGGGTCCTGACTTTGTCATCTAACATATTAACTATTCCTCTCAGCTTAGTGTTATCTGTACATTTGATAAGCATGCTATCTATGTCTTTATTCAAGTGACTGATAAATATATCGAACAGTCCAGGGCTAAAGATGAATCACTGGCAACATTTTTTTTTCACATGCATCTCTCTAGAATTTATTGTGTGGATTGAGTCATTCAACTGGTACCTGAATCCACATACTGTAACTACTCTGTTATCTACCCCCCATAGCTCTGCCTTGTCTGCAAAGTTTATACAAGAGACTTTATCAAATGCTCTGTTGAAATTAAGGTAAACTATATCTATAGCATTCTGCTGATTTACCAATGTGATAAGACAATCCAAACAACACTGTCATGTTTTGATTTGGCACTTTCATTGGAGGCCTCATTCCAAGTTAACGTCCTTGAATGACAGCATTTCAGAATTTGGAGGAACCTCAGAAACCATCTAGTTCAACCTCAACATGGATCCCCAACAGACCCAACAAGTGGTCATCTAACTTTTGCTTGAAGGTTTCTGAAGAGTAGTCCAGTACCTCCCATCCTATTTGTGCATGACTCAATCCAAGTGACAATGGCACTTAAGAAAACAAAGATTCGAAGAAACCCATGCTGGAAGCTGTACAATTTTATAGACATTCAGGAATCATAGCAAAAGAGGATTTAAGAGGTAAAAGGGACCTGTGAGGTCATTTAATCTAATAATTTCAAGGAAACTAGCACCAAGAGATGTGTACCAAGGGTACACAGGTACCAAGCAGCAGCAGCAGGATTCAATGTCATCAAAGATCTAGTCTGCTGATTCCAGATCCAGGCCTTTTTTGGGTTACCATATCATATACATAGATTTTTGAGCTATCTCAAAAAAGGGAAGATCCCAAATGAAAAGGAAACATCACTAGCAATACTGATACCCAAAAAGATGACTAAGAAGACCTCACTATTAATGACCTATATGCCTAATTTATCTTTCTTAGAAATACTTTATGATTATGGTCTCTGCATGCATCATAGGTATCCTTAATTAAGAGGGAACAGACAGGCTTTTGTAAATGATTTTCAAGAGCAAACCATATCTTTGTAATGACACAAAGAGATATAGAGAATATAAGATCCTATTGTATCTATTTTTATTTAATTTTAAAGCATATGACAAGGCATTTCATATATAAAATTATATACATAACGTCATATATATGTATACATTATATGTATACATAATATGCATATATATTTAAAGACTATTTCACAAACAAAATTATGGGGATAACTTTGTTCAATAATCCACCAAGTATTAGCCTCAAGAACAATAGAAAGGGAAAGACAAGAGATCTCTTCAAGAAAAATAGAGATATCAAAGGAATGCTTTATGTTAAAATGGGCATGATAAAAAACATAAATGACAGGGACTTAATTGAAGCAGAAGACATTAAGAAGTGGTGGCAAGAATATACAGAAGAACTATGAAAGAAAGATCTTAACATCACTGATAATTACAATGATGTGGTTCCTGATCTAGAGCCAGACTTTCTGGAGAATGAAATCAAGTGGGTCTCTGGAGATATTACTAACCATAAAGCTAATGGAGGTGATGGAAGTTTAGTTGAGCTATTTAAAACCTTTAAAGATGATGCTGTTGAAGTGCTGTACTCCACATGCCAGCAAATTTGGAAAACTCAGTAGTGGCTGCTGGATTGGACATCTGAATGCTAAAGAAGGGCAATACCAAAGAACATTCCAATTACTAAACAGCTGCACTCATCTCACACACCAGCAAGGTTATGCTAAGATTCTGCAAGCTAGGCCTCAGCAACATGTAAACTGAGAATTACCAGAAATATGGTCTGGTTCTCGAAGAGACGGAGGAATTAGACACCAATTGCCAACATTCACTGGATTCACAGAGAAAGCAAGGGAGTTCCAGAAAAAAATCTACGTCGTTGACTACACTAAAGCCTTTGACTGTGTATATTACAACAAAATGTGGTTAAGTCCTGAAAGAGCTGGGAGTACCAGATCATTTTACTTGTCTCCAAGGAATCTGTATGCAAGTCAAAAAGCAACAGTTAGAACCAAATGTGGCACAATTGATTGGTTTAAGATTGGGAAAGGAATACTGCAAGGTTACATATTGTCACTTTACTTATTTAACTTATATGCAGAGCACATCATGCAAAATGCCAGGCTGGATGAATCAAACCGGAATTAAGGTTTCTGGGAGAAATACGAATAATCTCAGATACGCAGATGATACCATGCTGACAGCAGAAAGTGAAGAAGAATTAAGAAGCCTCCTGATGAAGGTGAAAAGAGGAAAGTGTAAAAACTAGCTTGAAGCTTAACATCCCAAAAAAACCCTAAGATCATGGTAGCTAGTCCCATCGTTTCCTGGCAAATAGAGGGAGAAGAAATGGAAGCAGTGTCAGATTTTATATTCTTGGGCTCAAAGATCATTGCAGACGGAGACTGCAGCCACAAAATTAAGACGCTTGCTCCTTCAAAGGAAAGGTATACAATTCTGGACATCATACTTATAAGAAGAGACATCACCTTGCTGATAATGGTATGTATAGTCAGAGCTATGGTTATTCTACTAGTAATATATGGCTGTGAGAGTTACACTACATTAGGAAAGCTGAGTGCCACAGCTTTTGAATTGTGATGCTGGAGAAGAATTTGAATAGACACTTTAGAATTGTGATGCTGGAGAAGATGTTTTAGAGTCCCTTGGACAGCAAGGAAATCAGTCAATACTTAAAGAAATTAATTCCGAATGCTCATCAGAAGGACAAATTCTGAAGCTGAAACTGAAATACTTTGGCCACATTATGAGAAGACAGGACTCACATGAAAAGACTGAATGCAAACGGAGAAGAGGACAGCAGAGGATGAGATGGTTAGATAGTGTCATGGTCGCAAGAAACATGGGCTTGGACAGACTTTGGGAGATAGATAGTGGAGGATAGATGTGATATGGTCCATGGGGCAATGAAGATTTGGACACTATGAATGAATGAACATCAACATATGTCATTTCAGTCGTGTCTGACTCTTTGTGTCCCTATTTGGGGTTTTATCAATAAAGATGCTAGAGTGATTTGTCATGTCCTTCTCCAGCTCATTTGACAGATGAAGAAACTGATGCTAACAGGGTTAAGTGACTTGCCCAGAGCCAGCATCACACAGCTAGTAAGTGTCTGGGGCTGCAGTTGAACTCATGAAGAGGAGTCTTGCTGATTCCAAGCCCCATGCTCTATCTGCTGAACCACTAAGCTGTCCCACATATGTATATACAAACTTACATAAATACACACTTAAGAACAAGCAGAGTTTGCATAAAGGTAATGGAGGAGGGGGAGCGTGTAAATAACAAGCTCCTGTCGATTAGAAAACTATTGAACAAACTTCTTTCCAAAATACCATAATATTAATATTCTCTGAAATCAGAGTTTAGTTAGAACATATTTAATGCAATTAACACCTCCATATTGCTAGTCTTAATATATACCTCCATCTAGGGTACCCCCTCTCCACATAAGATTCACAGGTTGTGTTCCTTTAGGGGAAACTACTCCAAATTCAAGACACTCTGTGGGTTTCCGTTCTTAGAACTATAGCTCCTGAGACCCCACTAGGGTGCTTGCTTTTAATAATCTCTCAAGATATACACAGCATCAGTGGAAAAGGGGACACACACATAGAGTGATATAAAGGCGGGGCTCACACGTTGTCAAGGCAATTGAGTTCAAACACTGTGGGACCCTGCTGTCCTTCTACTCATCATGTTGTTACCCCCAGCCATAGAATCTTTGAGAGCAGATCGCTCAGCTAGGCTCCTCGGTGGCTCGATGCTTAACTTTCAACTTCCAGGGCTGGCTTTCTTCTTGAGTCACAGAGCTCACACTTCTCAGTCCTTTGCTCACCTAATTTGGCCGCTTCCCTACTGGGAACATGTCTTCCACCAGGCAGGTAACTCTACTGAAAGACACCATGGCTAAGCAATATAAATCTCCTTTCTCCCTCTTCTCCACTGCCAGATCTCCCCCTAATCAGAGCTTTCTCTTTCCTTAACTGACTCTCTAGAGAATGTATCTTGCTTTTTAAGTGGCGATGGAGGGTATGACCATTTCTTCAACCATTCAATTATTTGGTGACCCTCTAACTGCACCATGCTTAAGTAACGGGGTAACAAATCATATATTGTGCTTTATACTTTGAGACCATATTACCTCATTGCTCCTTACCTTCTGTCATTTCATCAACTGGACTGGGGAGAAATAAATTGATCAGAGGTGTCCTAATCAACTTCTTCTCACACATACATAATTTTGGAACCATAAAATGGACAATGAAAATGTGGAATAATCCTAATAAAAAACTATACCATGCTGACAAAATATAAGAACTATGATCCATAAGGCAACTATATAAATATTAATACTAGTTTGGCCAAAAAAGGGGAAAGACTGAAAGATGAATATCCCAGCACATGGAAACAAATGAAAAGCCTACATAAACACATTTGGAACAAGTAGGCACTGTTTCACTAAGCAACAGTAAAGGCTGACAGTGTTTATACTCCATTGGGTTTTTTGAATATAACCCACAGTGTATGGATGGGAATTCAAAGGCCTTCCATGGACTACGATGCCTTGAACTCAGCCCACAATGTGTCAAACAAAGAAGCAGCAAATGATTGGGTCATGGAGATTAGTGTATCCAAATGGAAGGGTTTATAATTGCAAGGTCCAGGTCATCACCACAAGGAATGATGGATGCTTGACAGTTAAAGAGCCTAGATGCAGTGGTCAGTGCAGATTATGCAAAGGCATGGGAGAACCTATAACATACCAGTGCGGGCTGAAAAAAAAATTAGTACCTACTTAGTGCCAAACACATGTGGCTATAGGTGGCATGTGGTCCATCGCATTCCTGAGTGTCCTCCCAACCGGATTAAAATGTAATTAGAAATATTTAACAAAATAAATAAAAATACAATAAACATAGTCAATATAATATTTTTAAAATAAGACAAATCCTAGTTACTCTGTTTACTGCTGGATATGCAATGAGGACATTTTCAGAGAGCCTACAGCTCACAACCTGATACTTTTGAGTTAAATTTTTTTCTAGATGGAAAAAAATGCGATAGTCCATGGGACATGAACTATCAAGGGATAGCAGGATAGAAACTAATTTCATCACTATTTGTATCTGAACTCCATTGAACAAGATGAGACACATGAGATAATAACAACATTTACATAGTACTCGAAAATTCCCGAGGTGCTTTATCGACATCTTCTCTTGAGTTTGTGAGATCATAATTACAGGTGTTAGCCTCATTTTACGGGTGAGGAAACTGAGGCTCAGTAAGGTGAGGTGGTTTGGCCATCATGACACAGCTAGTGAGTGTTGGGGGTGGGACTGGAAGTCAGGAACGCCCGAGCACTCTCCACAATGTCCTGCTGCCTCTGATGAAATCATGAAGCCATTAAACCGTTACGGTAAATGGAATGCTTAGCCCATCGAATCCTTGTGTTTTCATGAGGGGGGAAACCAAACCTTTCATTGCTCTTTAAATTAAAATGGTTGCTTTTTATTGAGGGAGAGAGCACGGGGGAGAGGGGGATGTGTAAAGTCAAACTATTAACATTTCGAGTTTGAGCACATAGGGCTTTTTTGTGTATTAAAGTTCTCAGGGATGTTTACATCTTTAAAAACAACCCACAACTTGCACATTTCAGAGTTGGCATTGTTATTGGAAGGTCTTTTGGCAGTGTGACCATCCTGAAACACTAGCAGATGTTGCTTTCCTTATCCTGGACTGACCCGAGGGGTCCTCAGCAATGGTTCATTTTCACGGTGGCTTTAGTGCTCCGAGATTTTTTTCGTTCTCCCTTTAGGGTAAGGCATGTAACAAGAGCAAAGTTCAGTCTTCTCTTTTTCTTTCTTTCTCTCTTTCTTCTTTCCTTCCTCTCTCCCTCCATCACTTCTCTTTTCTTTTTTTCTTTCTTTCTCTTATATTTATTCCTTATTCTCTTTCTTCCTTTCTGTCTCTTCTTTTTCTCTATTTCTCTCTTTCTTTTCCCTCTCTTTCATTCTTTCTCTTTTTCCTCCCTCCCTCCATCCTTTCTCTTTTCTTTCTTTCTTCTTTTCTTGCTCTCTCTTTATCTTACCTTCTCTCTCTTTCTCTTTCACTCTCTTTTTCTATTTACCTTTCATACTCTTTTTCTTTCTCTCCCTCTCTTTTCCTTCTTTTCTCTCTCTTGCTTTCTCTTTATTTCCCTCTTTCATTCTTTCTCTGTCTTTCTTCTTTCCTTCTTCCCTCCCTCTGTTGTTTCTCTCTTCTTTTTCTCTTCTTTTCTTTTTCTCTTTCTTTTTTCCTTTCTCTCTTTGTTTTCTCTTTTCTCTCTCTCTCTTTCTTTCTCTTTATTTACTTCTCTTTCAATCTCTTTCTTCTCTTCCTCTTCTTTCTCTTTATTTCTTTCCATCTTTTCTTCTTTCCTTCCCCCTCCCTCCATCCTTTCTGTCATCTTTGCTTTCTCTTTATTTTTTCTTCCTTTCTTCCTTTCCAGTTTTGTCTTTGTCTCTTTCTATCTCTCTTTCTCTCTTCCTTCCTTCTTTTCTTTTCTTTCTTTCTTTGCTTCTTTCTTTCTTCCTTTCTCTCTCTTTCTTCCTCCCTTCCTTCCTTTCTTTCTTTTTCTTTCTCTCTCTCTCTCTTTCTTTCTTTCTTTCTTTCTTTCTTTCTTTCTTTCTTTCTTCCTTCCTTCCTTCCTTCCTTCCTTCCTTCCTTCCTTCCTTCCTTTCTCTCTTTCTTCCTTCCTTCCTTCCTTCCTTCCTTCCTTCCTTCCTTTCATTCTTTCTCCTGAATCAACTTCTTGGCTTCTGTCTGGGGTGGGGGGGTGGGGGCCACTGCTGAACACAGGGGAATTCTGTCTTGTTGAATGCCAAGAGGAAAATGGTCCCAATGCCTTTCTCCCTGGACATTATGAAAGGTGCTGACAGATGTCAATTTCAATGTTGTCATTAGCCTGCTTCTTAAACACCACCTGATGTCCCTGGGTCAGATCTTTTCTTTCAGCCTTTTCTCATTACACTTCAGATCTGGTTTTTGAATAAACTTTTGAAGAAACCTGAGAACTAGTTCAGAAATCCAAGGAGAAGAGAACTTAAAATCAATGAAGCTATTAAATGCCAATTTGACCTTCCTCTTTGTACCAGGAGGCCAATAGATTTGATCGTCAGATGCTAAGCATTTTTCTGTGATGCAAAATATAATGCAACTTTTTTTAAAAAAGACATCGCTATTTCTGCCAACCAGAGTTGAACATCTGTCTAGCCGTCTCTACCACTGACTTTCATAAAATCCTAAATTCAAATTTTTACCCCAAAAATAACAATGTCAGAAATGTCTACAAGTGTTGACTTACCTTAAAGAATGATTCAAAAGTGCCATTAGCCTGTAACACATGATACTTCTTTCTTTTTTTTTTTCTTTCCTTAATTTAATTTTAATTTTCTTTTTTGTTATGAGCTTATGTCCAAATGGGAAAGAAGTATCATGTGATCAAAGCAATGAACACATGATACTCCCCTCTGCCCCATTCTTACATATTGTAGCAATGATGGATTCAATGACAGGGAGCCCAAAGAAACACTAGGGTCAGAGCTATGTTTTGGATTAAGTCAGACTGTAGGCAGCAAATGGGAAGCTTTTCGACATGACCTACTGTCTCCCAGACCCAGAGCCCTAAGGCAATTAGTCACTGTTGCATTTATCAGTTTTCTTAACAGTATTGGGACATGGGGTAAGGACCATGGTGTAGTGGCTAGAAGGCAAGCTCTGTGGTAGGGAAGTCTTGGGTTCAAATTCTACTCCTTCCTGACTCATAGTGGCTCAGGGGCCACTGGCACATTATCCATCCAGTCAGTGCCTCCAGGCAACTTTCTCAGCCTATAAATTACAGATGATTTGCCAATCTGCATCAGCTGAGGGACTTTTCACACCGGGAGCGCACTCTACTGATGAAAGCACGAGTCTGGATTAAAAACCAAAATGAAACCACAAATCAAAACCAAACTGGGATAACCCAGTGATCCTTTGCTGACATAAACAGAAATACTCTGCCTCTTTCTCAGAGAATGACATATACAACTGGCCCATTCTTAGAAAACATTGGGTCAAAGGAAGAGCTTTTTTACAGTGAATCGAGAATGTTTTGCCCCACGCCTTCCACCCTAAGACACCCTAAATGTGGAATAGTTGGGGTAGGAGAGAGAACTATTCTACCTTAACTTCTTAAACATATGTGTGTGTGTATGTGTGTGTATAAACTAATTTTTAAATATATAATATAAATAAATATTGTATTATTATAATTTATATATAATTATATGGAAAAGATAAATATAACATATTGTATATTAATAGATTATTAATAGACCTTATTACAATATGATATATCATATAGCATATGTTATATATAATTTTAATATATAATATAAATTTTATAAATATAGTGATTAGAGGCAAAAGACATAACATATAATACATTATATATGGACCACACATTACGCATATATTAGTGTGTCACATATTAATAGTACATTATTTTACAAATATACTATATTACATTATGTGTTTATATATTTTAACATATAATATAAATTTTATAAATATATATTCTATCTTTTGTTTTTATATGATTTTTTATATGACCTTTATTTCCGCCATTTTTAGCCACTCAATGTTATTCTTTATAAAAAAGAAAAAAAAAAGAAGGGGTGGGGCAGAATTCTGTTTAGCTAAACAAACACAACAGCCAAGTCTGAGGGTATATGAGATGTTGCCCAGCCATAGTTCCTCATCTCAGCAAAGAGAAGAAGGTGAGGCATTTTCCATCTCTTCTTTGGGGTCAGGCAGGCTCATTATAACTACACAACATTCATTGTCACTGTTACTCCCACCATGTAGTTAATGCTGTCTTGACTTCTGCATGAATCTTCCTTGACATCACATTTTTGAGGCACAAGCAGCCGTTCTGCAGGGCGTTTCCTGAAACTGCACCATGGTAAGGATGAGATTAAACGGGCATCTTTAAATTGTCCAAACTGGAGCTTTTAAGTTGCTGGCCCGTCTTGTGTAGAAATACTTCCTGATAATTAAAGCCGTCCCAAATTGGAATGGTCTGCCTCGGGGGTGGTGAGTTCCCCATTTCTGGAGCTCTTCCAGCAGAGACTAGCTGAGAACTTGTTGAATGTATCGTAATGAGGCTTCCTTGGCAGGTATGGGTTAGACTGTATGACCTCTGAGGCCCCTTCCCAACTCTGAGATTCCATGATTCTTTCACTCATTTGAGGGAGAACCTACGACGAGCCCCAAGCTGTGTACGAAGTGCAGGATGCAGCAAATTCTTCATTAGATAAATATAATAACAACAGAAATGACAGTAACAGCTAGCATTTACTTAATGCTTTTGGGCTTACAAGGCACTTTACAGACACGCTCATTAGGTCCTCATAACAACCTTGGGAGGAAGATGCTACTCTAATTCCCATTTCACAGAGGAGTAAACTGAGGCTGAGAAGGGTTCAGTGATTTACCCCGTGACACTTAGCTAGTAGATGTCTGAGGCAGGCTTTAAACTCAGGTTTTCCTGATGCCAAGTCAGAGTGAAGGCTTTAGCTCTGTGCTTCTTCCTACAGGAAGGCTCTGGGACTTCCATATAGTCTCTCTGATACATGGGACAGACACTGATTTTGTCTGACCAATTCTTCTCCTATTCATACTGACTGCCGCTTTAAGAAGGAAGTAAAGAAGGCTTGTGGTGATTTGGACAGAGCATTGGGCCTGGAGTCAGGAAGACCTGAGTTCAAATCCAGCCTCAGAAGTTTACCATCTGGGTCATTCTGGGCAAGTCACTTAACCCTGCTTGCCTCAGTAAAATGTGGATAATAATAGCACCACCACCCCGGGGCTGTTGTCAGGATCAAATGTTTTTAAAGTTGTTAGCCTAACACCTGACATGTAGCCATTATGTGAATGCTTATTCCCTGCTCTCTGGATCCCACCATCACCCTAAGGTGGCTATAGAAAGCTTAGCACTTCCATGCCAAAAAGGAGGAAGGGGATTAATATGCATTTTTTAAAGGGCTGCCTCTAATCAACTATGTTTTGTTAGTATTATAAGAGTCTTCGTAAGTATATTTTTCTTTTGTTCTCTTTCTTTTTTTAAGAGGGGGGAAGGTGAGGCTAGCAGGGCTAAGTGACTTGCCCAAGGTCATAAAGCTAGTAAGTGTCAAGTGTCTGAGGCCAAATTTGAACTTAGGTCCTCTTGACTCCAGAGCTGGTGCTCTATTCCCTGTGCTACCTAGCTGCCCCATGTAAGTATACTTTGCAAATCCTTTTCCTCCTTCTTTTTCTTCTCTTCCTCCTCCTCTTTCTTTTTCTCTTCTTCCTCCTCTTTCTCCTCCTCTTCCTACTTCTCTTCTTCCTCCTTATTTTCTTTCTCCTCCTTCTCCTATTCCTTCTCCTCTTCCAAAGTCTTACATATGTATTTATCTCTTTACATGTTGTGTCCCCCACCAATAAAATGCAAACTCTGAGGGCCAGGACTGCTCTTGCTTTGTGTCTCTGCATCCTCAGAGCCAAGCATAGCTCCTGACCCACAGTACGTGCTTAATAAATTGATCCAATTGAATTGTTTATGCTACCTCATTTAAAAAGTTGGAAGTCAAATCTGGAATCACTGTAATCACTGATTTCCGAAACAGGCCTAATATCTCTTTCCTTGCTCCTAAGGTCACCAAATCCACCTCCCACCTAGAGTAAGGACTAGCACTGCTGCCCTGCCTGCTCCTGAGCTGAGAAGAGCACAGAACTTCTCCAAAGAGAGGAAGCTCATCTATCATGATGGTTTTCAGTGCTTAAGACAAGTTGTTTCATCAAGATGACTGTACCAGGGGACCTACCCCCTGCATGTGGTATATCTGAGATGTCTGGGCAAAGCGCCATCTCTTTCTTTGTGGGAAAGCTGGCAGAAGCTCTCTATCACAGACAAACAGTGGGCTCTTCTGCTGCTGGATTTTTTATGTGACCAAACTACTTGATTCACCTAATCAATCCCTCCACAAACATTTATTAAGTGCATACTGTGTGCCAGAGACTCTGCTAAACGCCAGAGATACAAGGATAGAAATGAAACTGTCCCTGCCCTCCCTGGGCTCGCTTTCTCATTCTCTGACACTCAGACTTTGTTTTGCGTTTTATGCCTTGCCAGGGGTGGCCAAGGCAGTGTAGTGAGTGGAAAAGAGATCTCTATCAGGGATCAATGAATATTCAAGCTAGGCTCACTCCTTCCATTAATTTGCTCTGTGGCACTGAAGAAGCCACTTTAACTTCCTGGAGGAGCGATGTAATGCCATGGGAAGGGTGCTGGCTTTAACGCCTAAGGACCTGGTTTTGCATACCAACCTTCCTTCTTACTAGCTGTGTGACCCCAGTTAAGTTGTTCCTTTTCTCTGGGATATTGGAAAAAGCTGGAAAAAGAGGGTTGGTCGTGGCAGTCACTCCCTTTCAGATCTACATCTGTGGTTCTAGGTCTCTAGTTTATCTATAAAATAGGGGTTCTACTCACCCTGTTTATCTTGTAGACTTGTTGGGACCGTATATAACTAAGTGGACACTTACTGAGTGTGTGACCCTGGGCAAGTCACTTAACCCTGTTTGCCTCAGTGTCCTCATCTGTCAAATGAGCTGGAGAAGGAAATGGCAAACCAATGGCAAACTCCTACTGGGGTCATGGAGAGTCAGTTATGACTGAAAAGACTCAACAAAAACAGCATAACCAGGTAGAAATAGTTTTTAAGCACTCAACAAATATAAATTATTATTGTTATTGACTTCTCCCCGTTGATAAAGGAGAAATGTTAATCGGGTTTCATTCTTTTCTGCTCAACTGTTACTGCTGTGGGTGGAATAGAAGACCTGGAGTCAGGAAGAACTGGGTTCAAATTCTGCCTCAGAGACTTACTAGTTTATTATCCTAACCTGTCTCGGCTTCAGTTTCCTCATCTTTAATTTCAATGTATAGATAGTATGATATAGTGGAGGGACTTAGGAAGACCCTGGAGTTAGGAAGACCTGAGTTCAAATCCTGCCTCAGACACTCTACCAGCTTGTGACACCAGACAAGTCATGTCTTCACTCTTGGATTCATCTCCCTCAGTTTAATTTAGTTATCATCGAGTATACAGGTGTCCAGCTGAAGCAGAAACAGATCCCTGGGGACTGCATATCTACTCAGAAAACCACAAATTGGCATTTTCTATATTTTATTATACTTTTATTTATTTTGTAAATATTTACCAGTTACATTTTAATCTGGTTTGGCCCCAATCAGGAGTGTTGTGGACTGCAGGCCTGCAGGTGGGCCAGTGTTTTATAGATGAGATATGGTAGAGGTCTGGGCCTGGAATTGAGAAGACCCAGGTTCAAATCCTGCCTCAGATACTGACTTGCTGTGCAACCCTGGGCAAGGTAGTTATCCTCTCTGGGCCTTAGCAGGTGAAGATCTCTAAGGTGAGAGTACTAGATGTGATGACCTCTAAGGCTCCTTCTGCCTTTCTTGGGTGCTCTGATTCTTTCCCAATGTTTGTGCAGTGCAGGTACAAATGGTTGTCAGTACTGATGTTGCCTCAGGAAGTTTTGAGCAGAGCCTTTAGACGAATGCACAAGTCAACATGGCCCTGTTCAATATTAATAGTTTATCAATATTAACAGTTTATCAATATTAATAATTTAAGCACTTTCTGGTTTACAAAGGGTTTTCTGTAGACAGGCTCACTTGGTCCTCACAATAACTCTGTAATGTAGGTACAACAGGTATCATTTTACAAATGAGGATACAGAGGCTGGGAGAAGCTTTGACTGGTCCAGGGTCATATGGACTGTTAGCGTCAGATCCAGATCCTGGCTGACTCTACCACTTGTTTACTCGCGAGGCAGGGAAGGTAGAATGGCTGAAGCTGGAGGGTACTGCACAGGAGAGATACAGGGCAGCACCAGCCAGGCCAAACGAACCATCGCCACTACCTTGGCCAGTGCCTCCCCTCAGAGCCCGATAGAGACAGCCTCAGATGCGGAGCCAAGAGCCTAGGGAACAGTGATGCCTCCAGCCCAGCACCATAAGCCATCACCCTGGGAAGCCGCCCCTGTAGGGATGCAGTTCCTGAAGCATCTGCTCATGAAGAGGCCATGGCTGCCATTCCTGAAGACCCAGTAAAGAAAACTCTGGCCAGCTTGGCAATATAAAATGGTTCAACATTAGAACCTGCTATGATTTTGTCAGTGGGAATGACATTAGGGAAAAGGCATTCCCATTCCCATCTGCTTTGCTGCTGTACCCAAAGGACTATGGCACCTTTCCATCTGACATATAGCTGAAAACTTCCATACGGGCTGTCTCCCTGAAAGCAGGGGCTGGCTTCTTAGCCCCGTGGTTCCTAGCACAGTGCTTTGCACACAGTAAGCACATAATAAATGCTTCACAATGGAAACGCCTCTTCCTTAATGACATTCCCTCTGATAAAATCATATCAGGTTCTAATGTTGAACCATTTGAGATTGCCAAGGACTTTGGAAGTCAGAGCTTTCTTTCCTGGGTCTTCGGTAATAATGGCCATGACTCCTTCGTGAGCAGATACTACATATGCTACATTCAAATCCAGCCTCAGACACTTACTAGCTGTGTGATTGGCTCCCACAGCAAACAAACAAACAAACAAATAGACAGACAGACAGATAGATAGATAGATAGACAGACAGACAGAAAGACAAGTAAATAAATAATGCTTCATTCACTCATTCATCACCTATGATGTGTTGTCTTGGAACATAAAGCCTGGGTTCAAGTCTTGGCACTATTATTTAGAACAATGATTTCTCATCAAATTAATAAATATCAGTTAAGAGTTTATTATGTGTCAGGCATTGAGCTAAACCAGGGGTGGGGAACCTGCAGCAGAGAAATTTGGATTTAGTCAAAGGGTTGCACTCAAGGACCTAGAGGGTCACGTGTGGCCTCGAGGCACCCCCCCCAACTCCCCCAAGCTAAACATTAAGGATACATATGCAAGAAAAAGAAATCCAGTCCTTATCCTTAAGGGATTGACATTCTGATGGAGCAAGACAATACATACATACATACATATATATATGTATGTGTGTGTATATAATATATGCATATATCATATATATGAGCTAAAAATGACGGTTTGGAGTACAAAGAATCTACCCACCTAGAGTCACATTCTAAAGAATAGGATGTGGGGATGGGAGAGAATGAGAGATCCTGGCCTAGGACCTTTCTCCAAAAGGAGGTTCTGGAACAACTTACCAAGAGGAGAAGTGGGTCACAGTGGGGGAGAGAGCCAGGACAGGGAGGCCACAGGGGAGGAGGGAACTCCCAGGGTGAGAAGGCAGCTGAGGCATGGAGGCAAAGTCCAGAGAGTCAGAAACAAGCCAGGAGAAGAAGAACTCGACTGTCAAGTTCCAATAGTGGGATGGATTTGTCTCTTCCCTGCAGGCCTGAGGTCCAAACATTAAGGAAAAAAGATGGACTTCCACAAAAGACAGACATTTGAGACATTCTCAAGGTAACAGGTTGTGAGTTACAGTAACAGGCTCTGAAGCAAGGTTTTCTTTTTAGTGGGTCAGTGTTGAGGTGTCACAGTAGATAGGCAACAGGGCCTGGAGTAAGGAAGACCTGAATTCAAATCTCGCTTCAGATGCTTATTAGCGGGTGCAGAGCCAATATGGCGGTTGGAAAGCAGGCACTAGCGTGAGCTCCCCGCCGAGTCCCTCCAAAAACCTATAAAAATGGCTTTGAACCAATTCTAGAACTGCAGAACCCACAAAACAGCAGAGTGAAGCAGGGCTCCAACCCAGGACAGCCTGGATGGTCTCTGAGTGAGGTCTATCCCACACAGAGCTGGTAGCAGAGCGGAGCGGAGCAGAGGCCAGCATGAGCTGCATGGACCAACCAGACCAGGAGCTGGGAGGAGTGTACCCTAGCGCCCTGAATCAGTGAGCTGCGGCAGTTACCAGACTTCTCAACCCACAAACACCAAAGACTGTGGAGAAGGTTAGTGGGAAAAGCTGCGGGAGTGGAAGAAGTTCGGGGTTCAGCAACCACCCCCGGGGCAGCGGAGGTGGAGCAGCTACAGAAGCACAGTTGCAGTTGCTTCTGGCCCCAGGCACACCTGGTGGGAGGAATTAAGTGGTGGACTAGAGCAGGAGTGAAGAGCCTGCTGAAGATCTAAGTCCAGTCTGGGTTGGGGGTTCTTGGGGAAGGAGCAGTGCTGCTGTGGCAGAGCTGGTGCATCCCCCCCAAACGTGGAACATAGTTCTCTAAACTCTATAAGCAGTCATACCCCACTGAAAAACTCAAGGGTCAAGTTAGTTGGCTGGGAATATGGCCAGGCAGCAAAAATGCACCCAGATTCAGTCTCAGACTTTGGATTCTTTCTTTGGTGACAAAGAAGACCAAAACATACAGACAGAAAAAGTTAACAAAGTCAAAGAGCCTACAGTAAAAGCCTCCAAGAAAAACATGAACTGGTCCCAGGCCATGGAAGAGTTCAAAAAGGATTTGGAATAGCAAGTTAGAGAAGTAGAGGAAAAATTGGGAAGAGAAATGAGAAGGATGCAAGAAAACCGTGAAAAACAAGTCAATGACTTGCTAAAGGAGACCCCAAAAAAATACTGAAAAATATACTAAAGAAAATAATACCTTAAAAAATAGACTGACTCAAATGACAAAAGAGCTCCAAAAAGCCAATGAGGAGAAGAATGCCTTGAAAGGCAGAATGAGCCAAATGGAAAAGGAGGTCCAAAAGACCACTGAAGAAAATACTACCTTAAAAATTAGATTGGAGCAAGTGGAAGCTAGTGACTTTATGAGAAATCAAGACATTATAAAACAGAACCAGAGGAATGAAAAAATGGAAGACAATGTGAAATATCTCATTAGAAAAACCACTGACCTGGAAAATAGATCCAGGAGAGATAATTTAAAAATTATTGGACTACCTGAAAGCCATGATCAACAAAAGAGCCTAGATATCATCTTTCAAGAAATTATCAAGGAGAACTGCCCTGATATTCTAGAGCCACAGGGCAAAACAGAAGTTGAAAGAATCCATCAATCGCCTCCTCAAATAGATCCCAAAAAGAAGTCTCCTAGGAATATTGTCTCCAAATTCCAGACCTCCCAGATCAAGGAGAAAATACTTTAAGCAGCCAGAAAGAAACAATTTGAGTGTTGTGGAAACATAATCAGAATAATCCTAAGATCTGGCAGCTTCTACATTAAGAGATCGAAGGGCTTGGAATACGATATTCCAGAGGTCAATGGAGCTAGGATTAAAACCTAGAATCACCTACCCAGCAAAACTGAGTATCATGCTCCAAGGCAAAATATGGATTTTCAATAAAATAGAGAACTTTCAAGCTTTCTCAGTGAAAAGACCAGAGCTGCATAGAAAATTTGACTTTCAGATGCTTATTAGCTATGTGACCCTGGGCAAGTCACTTAACTACTGCTGTTTGCCTCAGTTTCCTTAATCTGTAAAATGGATGTAAGAATAACACCTACTTCCCTAGGTTGTTGGGAAGGTCAAATGAAATAAGGTTTGTAAAGCAAATTGCAAACCTTAAAGAGCTATATAAATTCTAGTTAGTATTTTGTGGGTGTGGCTTCCACTTTATTTTCGGCTTCTTGGATCCCTCTCTATTTTATTTACTTGGTATAAGTAACAATAAGGATGAAGTGGTCTCTATGGGCCATCCCATAGAGTTGTTAAGGACGTGTTAAGGGTTGCCTTTCTTGGTTCCAGTTGACCACAAAGGAGGTTTGGGATCAGCTTCTGACCATCTCCAAATCGTTTTGATCACACATCCCATCCAGTAAAAAAGTTTGAGGACACCCCTTTTGTGTATGTTTGCTCATTTATCGATCATATACATCTACTACTTTCCTAAAAATTATGTACATTATAAAGACACAAAAAATTTAAATGATGAGATAAAATCAAAATAATATTTGATTGTGAAGGTAATAGGGAGCCAAGGAAGGTAGTAAGGGGAGGAATAACACAATCAGTCCTGCCCTTTAGGAGTATCACTTTGGCAGCTTTGTGGAAGATGGACTGGAGTGAGAACAGACTTGGGGCAAGGGGTCCAGCCTGCAGGTTATTGCAATTGTCCAGGGGTGAGGCGATGAGGGCCTGTAGCAGGGTAATAGGCTAGCAGTGAAGATTTCTGAGAGATCTGGAAATAGAAATGACAAGATCTGGTAGCTGATTGGAAAGATGGATGTGGGGTGGGTAACAGTGAGGAGTCAGAGATGACCCCTAGGGGATGGTGGCCCCCTCCACAATAATTGGGAAGCTGAGAAGATGGGTGGGTTTGTGGAGAAATGTCCTGAGCCATCCACTGCTCACTCTGGATGGATTACTCTCTCCCACAATGGAAAAGCAACAGGGATGGGGAGGCATGTCACAGCCCCAAGGGGATCCTGGGAGCAGGGGGGAGGGGAAGAATTTCCACAAAAACACATCTACGGTCACCATTAGTTTGAAGGGTTGACCCCAGCTCAGAAGAGGAGAGATTGGCAGTTTGCTCAGGGTGGGAGAGGGCAGAGTGGGGGAGCATTGAGGAATGAGGGTGGGTATAGTTGTGTTGGAGATGAGACCCATAATTATCCATTGCAGAATGAATGGGCTGTGAGCACACACTCACTGGTGTTAGGACACAGAGCCCTCTCGCCCGCTTCCACAATAGGTTGGTGCCAGCCCCTACTTGGGAGACTGCAGAATTAGATCTAGGAGACCTTCCCCAAGCCTCTGTTCCCCATTTATAAATTGGGACTGATAATTCAGGCATTCCCTATACCACAACATTGCTGTAAGGAAGGAGCTTCATATGCTCCAAAGTTCTGTGCTGTGTGACCTGGTATTGTTAAAGACACATCTACCAGATAGAGCTGAGCTTGGAACCAGAGAGATCCGAGTTCAAAATCTACCTCCAACACTTCACTTGCTGTGTGATCCTGAGTAAGTCTCTTAACCTTTCTGGGCCCGTCTCTTCTGTAGAATTAGTCACCAAGCATCTGTTAGGTGCCTCCTGCATGCCAGGCACTGTACTAGGTGCTGGGGTTATGAAGACAAAATTGAAAACAATCCCTATTTTCAAGCAGTTTACATTATATTGGTGGAGAAGGATGGCAATAAATGATAGGAATAGAAAAGGTGAGGAGAATTATACTTTAGTACCTACTTCCAGGGTCATTGGGAGCTTCTAATGAGATGCTCTTATGGGATAGAATAGTATTTTTCTATTCTGCGTAATAGAATCCTCTGTGCAATAGCACTGTGGAGTGGTAGTAAGTGTTAGTTATTATCATAGGAAGCACTCTGGGTTGGGAGAATGAGATACGGAAGGCTTCTCTGCTGTTTACAACTTGGTAACAAAAAGCTTATGTAATGTGTTTTTGATTCATGTTAGATTCATGCCTAGATCCCCTAAGATGAGGCAATCCCCTGGGAGACCCAAGGAATGACTTGTGTAAGCGTGGTTCATGGGTGCCATTTTCCTGGGGCTTACTGCAGAGTTGGGAGCGGCCTCTCTACATTGGTTGTATACCTTTAAACTGAGCCAGCTGGGACAGGCTCTGTCTCTTTCCTACGACATCCAGACGCATTCACTTGAAGCAGGGGCACCATGCAACAAGCTGGAGGGAAGAGACACCTTTCCCTGTCCCCAGGCCCTATGGCCCTGAGAAATGGGTGTGGGGTTTGGGCCTGGAATTGTGTTTGTCCTTTTTAGTTCTAGGTGCAGGGAGGAGAGTCCCTGACTCAAGAGCTTGGGCCATGAGGACTTTGGAATGTAGGAGTTCAGGGCAGATGTTGTAGTTAGCCCAGAAGGGAAGATCAGAGAAGTCAGGGTCCCAGGAGGCAGGCTCAAGGTGGGTTTTGTACTAGGAACTTTAGAGGGCCTAATGCTACATAGAAACTGAGTTAATCTGTGAACCTAATTCCCCTCCCCAGGCAGCAGAAAGTACACAGGAGAGATGATGCCCCTGAGGTATTATATGTTCTTGCTACATCTTTGAAGTAAATATTCTTTTGTAAAAGCCAATCTGAGGAAAACCGGGTAAATGATCTCGGGGTGATTCGACCCCTAAGATTTAAATACGGTTCGTTGGATCTTGATCCAATGGCAAAAGAGAGATCAGATGCCTGATGGTACCCGAAAACCCTAGGGGAGGAGTAGAAATGTAACACATCTGGCCTGCAGGCCCCTCAGTGGGGGCCAGAGCAACCACTGTTAAACTCACATTCAGTTTTTAATGTACCCCTCACAGACTTAGCCATAAATGGCTTGAGATCTGGGTGGAAGGCGAGAATGTCCCCACAAAGGGAAATCACTGATCCTTGAAGTATTTGTCATGTCAGGCTAGAGCACAGAAGACTCCAGGAGCACTAAGAAAGTTTTAGCTTTGCCCTTATTCAGATAAAATGTGTTTGACATAATTAATACACCATACTGAGCTTGCATTAAGAATTTGCTTAGAAATTTATAGCATAGCTTGGTTCCGGGAGAGGGATCTGGGGGTCCAGGGGAAGGGTCAGTAAAACAGATTTGCAGCACCCATTCCAAGCAACATTCAGGCCCGTCTGGTTGCTTGCTGCAAGGGAAGATCCACCCCACCTCCTAGTTCCAACTGAGAAGTGGAAAAGTTTCACAAATTCCATTATGGAGTGTGAAATTAATTTCTCTTTATCGGCAGTGTGTCAATAAGTACAGAAATGTTCCAGCTAAACAAAAACAAACAGTGAGATAGTGTCAGGAGCCGGTATCTGCCAGGACCTACCTGCCTCATTGGATTCCTGGGGCTGGCAGCCTCCCCTTGCCACCCACACCTCAGTGGAATACCGAAGACCATAAAAAGACAAGGAGAATTTGGAATTTGGAAGGGACCTTAGAAACGCATCTGGTCCAACCCCCTCCTTTTATAGATGAGAACGCTGAGGCTCGGAGAGGTTAAATGAGATGCCCAAATCACATAATTATTTAGCGGTAGATATAAAACAGGGCAAAATAGGGAAGTTAGGGGGTGCAGTAGATAGAGTGTCCTGCCTGGAGTCAGGAGGAACTGAGCTCAAATCCAGACTCAGACACTTACTAGCTGTGTGAGTCTGGGCAAGTACCTTAACCCCATTTGCCTCAGTTTCCTCATTTGTAAAATGAGCCGGAGAAGGAAATGATAAACCACTACAGTATCTTTGCCAAGAAAACCCCAAATGGGGTCAGAAAGAGTACTACAAGAACAACAGAGCCAAAGAAGGAGTCCAGGTCTCCTGGCTATGGATGCATGCTCTTCCCACCAGGCCACACAAGTAGGTAAGTGTTAGTGACTTCCCAGCTCAGGTGACCTCCCAGGCATTCTTTATGTCTCCTATGTACCTAATTACTTACATATTGTCTCCTCCACTAGAATGTCATCTCCTTGAGGGAAAGGGCCTTATCTTTGCCCTTTTTTGTCTCCTCACTGTTCAGTAAGCAGTTCTTTGTGGCTGTTGTTCGGATATTTCAGTCATGTCCAACCCTTCCTGACCCCATTTGGGGATTCCTTGGCAGAGATACGGGAGTGGTTTGCCATTTCCTTCTTCAGCTCAGATGGTTCCTTCTCCCTCAGCTACTCACTATTCAGAGTCCATTGTGTTTCCTTGAATATTATGGAACAGAGAGAGGATGGAAAGAGAGGGTCCTAGTATGGAAATTCCCTCCATCACTAAATGTCATAGCCCAGCTACAACAGTAGATAAGGGCATAGGATCATAGATTTAGGACTGAAGGAAACCTCAGAGGTCTGTAGGCCAACCCTCTCATTTCCTAAATAAGAAAAGTGAAGGCAGAAAGATTAAGCAGTCTACTCAAGGTCATACTGAAAGTATAGCTAGGTTTCAATTAGTGCAAATAATAAATCCCTTGAAGTGGTCATATTATTTGAATTGGCACTGCATATTTCCATTAGGCTAAAACCATTAGCATATTTTACATAATTATAACTTCAAATAGTACAAATCTGACAACTTTATCCATTCATTTTTCTCCACAATGGGGACATAGCTATAAAATTGTACAGCTGAGATTTAAAGAGAAATTTTCATCATCCTTCGATGCCCCCAGGGAACTTCATGTTCCCCCTAAATGGAGGGAATGGTCCAGGGTCACACACCTGTTAGGTGCGTGGGGTGGAATTAGAGTCTAGGCTGTCCTAACTTCCAAGGCAAGCACTCTTTTACGGTGTCTCTCTGTGTTTCCTGAAATGTGTGCTAAAAATCCCCAATGTTTGCAACTAGATTAATGCCTTCAGCTAAACCTAACCTTCATTCTCTTCCCTCCTCCTTTTCTCTTTGAGCTGGAATTAGGTTACTGTTTATCCACATCCACAAACCTAAACCAAGTTTTCTAGCTGGCCGAACCTGATTTGTCCTCTCTTGAACAAAAAAGGGAAATATTTCACTTTTAGGAATAGGAAAAAGGCAATTATTGTTAAAAAAAAATTCCCATCATCTTACAGCAGACCAGATGCTTCTACTGTGTGGATTTTACAGGTGGAAGGAGCATGAAGGCAGCGATCCAAACCAGCGGGGGTAAAATCCAGAGGGGAACATATTTCCTAAGCATCCTAAAGAGCCCCCCACCCATATGCATGTCTGCTAGGTCTAGTTATGACTCAGATTTTGGGCTGCTTTGCTGTATGCTGGAAAACTCCCAGTAAACAGTGAGTGAATGCATCCCTCCAGGTGGCAGGCAGTCATGTATTCGGAATGAAGGACTGCTTCTGTGATGCTGAAATCTCTCCCCATCCCCCTTTCTCTTTGAGCTGTCAGAGAGGCAGCATTAAGTGCCTGTTGACAAGGCTGCTGCTTTGATGAGGCTTTCCCCTTCAGGTGCTCCTCCCCTGCAAGGGGATCATCATCTCTTTCATTAGCTGAAGTGAGTCTGTCTTTTTTTCCTGCAGGGAGAAGACTCAGCATAAAGAGTGGTGTTAGGGTGAAATTGACTAGTGCCTGTTTCCCCACCATCCCCGCCCCCGCTGCCTCTGATGACATTTACCTGTCGAGGAGCATAACCCAGACGGTCCATAAACACTCATGTAAGGATGGTGGAGGGAAGGCATGGGATGATTTCCTTAAGCTGGGGGCAACTCCTTGCCACCAAAATGGCTTCAGAAATACAGGGATGGTTTGTTGTGATGACTAGAACCTTCTGTTCTGTTCTGAATGCATTTATCTAGCTTCAACGGGAGGCTATTTGAGGTAGCTAAGGACCCCTGAACAATGTAGACACCATTAGGCTTCCATATTGACCCTATTGGGTATTTTTCACCCAAATATACCTGACTTCATAAATATTTATCAGTTCTCCTTTTCACTATCTGTGTAACACTGGGGAAATTGTTTAACCTCTGGAGGTGTTAATTTTCTATTAATTTAATTAAATTAATAATACTGTTAATCCTAATAATTCCTAATTTCCTATAAAATAAAATCTATAAAATGAGAAGCTTCAAATAGGAAGCCTCTTTAGTCTCCTCCAGCTCTAAAAACACCAACTAACATTCATATAGCCCTTGAACGTCGGCAAAGAGCTTTACATTTGTTAGCTCATTAGATCTTTAAAAGCAACCTACGAGGTAAGTGCTATGATTATCCCCATTTTATAGACAAGAAACTGAGGATGATAAAGGTTACATGTTTTATGTAGGTTCACACTATTAGCAAATGTCTGAGGCAGGATTTGAACTCTGGGCTTCCTGACTCCAAATTCAACATTCTTCTACTCTACCACCTAGTAGCCACAAAATCTGTGGGCTCCTGTGGAACATCATTTTCTGCCTTTTTTTAAAAAAAACTTACATTCTTTGGGGATAAAGTTGTTTTTCTTTCTTAATTAAAATGCACAAGACCTACTTATTCTATTCCCCCCCCCCTTTTCTTCCCCTGAACATCAGCATGACTTCAAGCCCACTAGCTGTGCCCTGGCCTCTCTTGGTGTCTATGCACAGGCAGTCCACCCTGCCTGGAACATGCTCCTTCCTCACTGCCGCCTTCTAGAATCCTTAGTTTTCTTCAAAGCTCAGTTAAGGTGCCACCCTGAACATCCCAGTTATTAACATTCTCTACCTTTTAAAACTGCTATTTACTCATTTCCTTATATTCTGTATCCCCCAAGAGGAGAGTTGTTTTTTCTGTCAGTCAGTCAAGAAACATTTATTAATTACTCATTTTGTGATAACACAATACCCAAAATGAAACAGTTCCTGCCCTTACAGAATAGGGACTATTTCCATTTTTGGTCTTTATAAACTCATAGCCTAGGACAATGTATCTGACTCACTGTGACCCCATTTGGGGATTTCTTGGCAAAGATATTGGGATGATTTGCCATTTGCTTCTCCAGCTCATTTTACAAATGAGGGAACTGAGGCAAATAGAGTTAAGTGACTTGCCCAGGGTCACACAGTTACTAATTATCTGAGGCTGAATTTGAACTCACATCTTCCTGACTACTGGCTCTGCGCTCTATCTACTGTTCTACCGCCCTGCCCCGTTGTTTCCACATAGTTGTTTACATGTCATCTCCCCCATTAGACTGTGAGCTTCTGTAGAGCAGAGACTCTCCTTTCCCTTTCTTTGTATCCCCAGCTCTCAGTACAGTGCCTAGTACAAAGTAGGTGCTTAATATTTCCTTATTGGCTGACTGATGGATTGATGTTTTAAAGTACCTAGTCGGCAGAGAGGCATCCCCCTTTTGGAGGCATCCTAGCCCCTGTCTGGGCACATAGCTCTAGAGCAGGCCTTGATAATTTTGAGGAACTTCTCTGAAAGTGATGCTTAGGGCACTCTGTTTCTCTGGTAGGCCATTCTTGTATTTCCAATTGCTAACCTGGAAGATCTCGACCAGCATGGCCTTCCAGCTTCCAGTCTTCTCTCAAACTTGCCCTGCCCCCCACCAAGTTTCCCATTTCCATTGACAGCACAACTATCTTCCCAGTCAGTCCCAGTTGGGTCTTAACCTTAGAGGCATCTTTGACCTTTGCCTCTCTACCGAGCCATCATTCCATCAGTTGCTGAATCATGTTATTCCATCTATCTCAGTTTCTCTTGTATCTGTCCCTTTCTCTCCATTTTCATGCTTTTCAGGCCCTCGTCTAATCTTTCCTAGACTATAATAATTGCCCTATATCTGCACCTTCTCCATCCAGTCTATTATCTCTCATCTATCCTCTGCAAGGCTGTTAGGTCATTTTCCTAATGTACAGCCATAACCATATTGCTCCTCTACTTAAAACCCTTCTGGGCCTCCTCATTTTCATCCGAATAAAGGGGAAACTCCTGACTGGCCTCCAAGGCCCTCCAAGGTCTGCCTCCAGCTTTATCTATTCAACCTTGTCTCATACAATCTCCCTTCACATCCTGTGTGCTCTGATCAGTCTGGAGTATTCTCTCTATCCCCTGCTTTCATTCTGTTCTCCCACATTTCTTTGCTTTTGTTCACTTTCCTCAATTCCTGCAATGAGGAAAAAATAGAAGTTCAGAAAAAATAGCCAATGCTTCAAATGAGTCAGAGTAAATTCAGTATTGTATATTTATAGTCCCCCAGCTCTTCAAAGAAGGGAAGGAGGCTTGTGTTTTTTTTTAAATCTCCTCTTCAGGGCCAAGATTGGTCATTGTAAATACAGAGTGATAGGTCTCCCTCTCTCTCTCTCTCTCTCTCCCTAAACCCCTAGAAAAGGAGTGGGGAACCTGTACCCTTCAGGCCACATGTGGCTCTCTAGGTCCTCAAGTGTGGCTCTTTGATTGAATTCAAACTTCACAGAACAAATCCCTGTAATAAATAAAAGGATTTGTTCTATGAAGTTTGGATCCCGTCAAAGGACCACACTTGAGGACCTAGAGGGTCACATGTGGCCCTGAGGCTGAAGGTTCCCCACCCTGGCTCTAGAAGAAATACTTTTTAATGGGAATTTGAAAAATTACCCTTCTATATACCAGGCCTTCAGATACTTGAAAATAGCTATCACATATTCCCTGAATCTTGTCTCCCATCTAAACCCCATTCAGTTAACAGACTTTTATGATATACAAAAGGTTGATCAAACTTGCATGAAAAGCAAATTAAATTAGTCTTGCATGTCCTGTTTTGGTTTTGTTTAATTCTTATCAGTATCTTGTGTTTTTACGTCACCTTCAGTGCCAGACATATCCCCCTACTCCTGAGAACCATCCCTTGTAACAAAGAAAAAAAGAGAGAAGAGGAAAAAAAGTAGTTCAGAAAAACTAACCAGCACCTTGATGAAATTTGACAGTATATGCAATGTTCCACATCCATACACTCCCATTACTGCAAAAGATGAAGGAAGGTGAATTTTTTTTCTTCTCTCTTCTTTGGGGACAAGTTTGATCATTATAATTAGACAGCATTCATTTTGGGGAGATTTTTGTTGTTCTCTTTTTTTTTCTATTGGCTTTGTTGTGACCATTATGTCCATGGTTTTCCTGGTTCTGATCACTTCACTTTGCATCAGTCCATATATGTCTTCCCATGCTTCTCTGTATTCTTCCTATTTGTCATTTCTTGCAGTGTAATAAAATTATATTACATTTATGGGAGATAACTTGTTTAGCCATTCTGCAATTAATTAAGCATCTGTTTCATTCACAGTTGTTTGTTACAACAAAAAAGTGCTGTTATAAATATTTTGATATCTTCCTCCCTCCCTCCTTCCCTTCCTTCCTTTCCTCTCTATTTCATCCCTCTCTTCCTTCCTTCTATCCTTCCTTCCTTTCCTCCTTCTTTCCCTCTTTTCTCTCTCCCTTCATTCTTTCTTTCTTTTCCTCCCTCCCTCCCTTCTCCCTTCCTTCCTTCCTTCTTTCTTTCCTTCTTTCTTTTCTTTTTCTTTTTCTTTCTTTCTTTCTTTCTTTCTTTCTTTCTTTCTTTCTTTCTTTCTTTCTTTCTTCCTTCCTTCCTTCCTTCCTTCCTTCCTTTCCTCCTTCTTTCCCTCTTTTCTCTCTCCCTTCATTCTTTCTTTCTTTTCCTCCCTCCCTTCTTCCTTCCTTCTTTCTTTCCTTCTTTCTTTTCTTTCTTTCTTTCCTTCTTTCCTTCTTTCTTTCTTTCTTCCTTCCTTCCTTCCTTCCTCCCTCTCCCCTCCTCCCTAACAAATTCAGACTGAAAACATAGCAGCCGCTTGATGCCTGACCCCACTACTAATCAGTATGGAGCTTTGATCTATTCCATTTTTGCTGTAGGCAGATTTGCCTCTTGTTAGGCAGCCTGACTGTACCCTGTACCTGGAGGCTCGCCATACTGGTGTGGTAGGACATGGTATGGACACCCAATCAGCTTTAATCGCTTCTGCAGGAGAACTTCCAAGCCCAACCAATTGTCCAGCCTCAGCCTCCACAGCAGCAGGGATTACAGATTTGTACCACCATGCCCAGCTCTTTTTAAAGTTTCACAAACCATCCTTTCAATAATAAGTTTCATATTTGACCAAAAATCAATACCACTCTTTTTGCTTTCTTGAAAATTGGCACATTTGCCCCTTTCTAATCCTCTGCCATCTCTATGATCTCTCAAAAATCACTGAAGATGGCTCAAAATAATATGTTCCAGTTCCCTAGAATGTAATTTGTCAGGGCCTGGTGATTTAAACCTCTCCAGAGCTCACTGCTCTCTTACCATCTCCTCTCCTGGCCAAAGATCATTCCCCTTGGCAGAGAAAACAGAAGCCAAATAAAAATAAAAGTTTTAGACTTCTCTCTGGGGTTGATGTAATCATTGTCACATGACACATGAGCAGTACCTCTGGTCTTCCATGATAAGTCCTTCAACCCCACCCCTGCCCCCCAGTTTGGCTCAAACAAACAAAAAGATCTGGTGTCAAAAAGCCAATGTGTCTGGTGCTGGGGGTCTTATCTCAGGAAGAACGGCGTCCATCTATGACTATATTGGCAGCTCCTTGTGGGTAGATCCTATTTTCACTACAAATTTTGAGTCCTCGGGGACTCATGTGTATTACACCTTAATAAATGTTGGTGATTTATTGATGGGTATTAGGTGGTACAGCTTATTGCTGATGCCAGGACGTCCAATGTTGTCCCTTGATTTACTTTGGGGGGGGGGAACAGAATCCAGCTCTTCATTTGTGACTAATTGTGCTGATCTAAAGGCTTCCAGTTTCCCCCCTTTCACCCCTTTTGGACATCTCAAAGGAGATGCCCACAAGACATATTAAACTTCCCTATTACTGTCCATGGTACCACCACCCTGTCACAACCTAGGTGTCATCCACTATCTCTCACTCCCCCATACTCAATTTTTACCAAGACCTATAAATTTAATTTTTGCAACATCTGTCACATATGCCTCCTTCTCTCCCCTGAAACGGCCACCTCCATAGGGCAGACCATCATTAGCTCATGCCTAGACCACTCCAGTAGCTACTGGTGAGTGTGCCTGCCTAAGGTCTTTGTCCACTCCAATCCAGCCCCCATTTAGCTGTCGAAATGATCTTCCTCAAGCACATGTCTGGGTGTGTCACCTCTCCCCTACCCAAGTGACTCCCTATTACCTTCAGGATCAAACACAAAATACTCTGTTTGGCCTTTTAAGCCTTTTATGACCTACTCTCACCTTTACCATCCAAGTCTCCTTATACCTTTCATTCCCCGCCAACACACACACATACACACACACACACACACACACACACACACACACTCACATACATATATACAAACACATACACGGATACTCACGCACACATACATACTCATACACATACACACACGTTCTCTCACACACATACTCACATACATGCATACACAAAAACATACACACACACACTTATACACACACACACACACACACACACACACACACGCATACACATTTTCTCTCTTTACTGTTATGTTAACAGGACACTACATCTTTCAGCTCTGGTCACAAACTGTCCTCCATGCATGAAATGCTCTCCTTCCTCATGTCTGCTGCCTGGCTTTCTTGATTCCTTCCAGTTCCAACTAAAATCCTACCTTCTACAAGAAGCCTTTCCCAACCCCTCTTAATGCCTTCTTTCTGGTAATTATTTCCTATTGCTCCTGTAGATCGCTTGTTTGTTCATATTTATTTGCTTGTTTTCTCTCCCATTAGATTGTGAGCTTTTTGAGGGCAGGGACAGACTTTTGGCTTTCTTTGTTTCCCTAGCACTTAGCACAGTGCCTGGCACATAGTAGGTACTTAATAAATGCTTATTGACTGATTGTATATGGAAAGGAATTTTAACCCAGCTACTGCCAATTCGATTCTACAACAAGCATTTATTAAGTTGCTACAATTTGTCAGATAATGGGCTGAGCCCTAGGAATGGGCACATGAAGGTCTTGCAGTACAATGGAGAGACCATGGGCTCTGTACAGAGAGGGCTGGAATACAAATTTTGTCTCTGTTGCTTAATTCTATGTGACCTCAGGCAAATTTCTTCACCTCCCAGGGCCCGGGTTATCTGGAAACTGAGGGAGCAGAGGACTTAAATGCCTTCTGAACTCCCTTCTAGGCCAAAATCTGTGGTCCTGTGAAAACGAAGAAAATGAAATTGTTTCTGCACTGAGGGCAATTCTATTCAACTGAGGCATATCCATGTGGACAGATAAATGAATACAAGATTATTTGAGGAAGGAGAGGTGAGGAGCAGGGAAGGCTTTCTGGAGAAGGTCGTACCTGAGCTAACCTTGAAGGAGGTTGGGGATCCCAAGAAGCAGAGGTGCCTATCCTCTGATGGACTGATGCCACCATTTTAACTTTCCAGGATTTTTCCGTGGGCAGACTCTGACTAGTTGACTCCTTCCTGTCTTTTCTCATGTTGCTTCTCCAGGGGATGGGGGAAGCAAGAACTAGACCAATCCCCTGGCTTTCCTGCAGAGAATAGAGAGGCAAAATGAATATAAGACTTCACAAAGGCTGTCTTTGAGATCTTCTCTTTCTTTGAAAGCCTGAATGATCCAGTGCCATTAAAAGGCTGCCTTTCTATAGAAGAGGGCAGAAGAAGTTGAGTATTGCAAAGATGACAATGGGGTATATCAATCAATCAGCAAACATTTATTAAGCCCTTACTGTATGCCAGGCACTGTTCTGGGCACTGGGGATGCAAAGACAAACATTAAACAGGTGTAATGGAAAACACATTGATTTTAGTCCCATCTCTGCCACTCATTAACTCTGTAAGCTTAGACAAATCACCTTAACCTGCCTGAGCCTCAGTTTCCCCATTTGTAAAAGTTTTAGATTGGATCAGATGGTTAGCTTCCCCAATTTTTTGGATGCTGCACAGTTCTTCCAGTGCCCAAGGAGATTTTCTCCCCCTATAAATTTTAATTTTCTTTTTTTCCTCTCTGGTAGAACAAAAAAAAGTTCTACTTCATATTTTTCTGGAGGGGAATAAAAGACATTTTAGAGTGTATAAGAGAGAGGGCAGATGGAGAATGGACTCATATAAAACCTCTCAATCACTGTTCCCATGTAAGGGAGGACAAAAGCATCTGGTCTCCTTATCTTTTTATCTTACAGTGGTTTCTAACTGACCTTTTCAGAAGAAGGATGATTCATTAAAGATGTCACCTATGCTGAGACTGGTAATTTGGTGGCCCCCATTCTATGTGCGGGATGTGCTGGCTGTCGGCACACTGCTAATAAACCTGAGAAAAGAACCTCAGATCTCAAAGGTGAAATCTCAGACTTTCAATATGTGAAATTAATCAGGTGGTAATTGCCTACAGGATCTTCCACCTCATTGTTTTTACAATGGTGGCATGGTATTTTCTTGGTTTCTAGAGTATGCACAGGAAAGGCAAGAGCAATCCTCAAAGGCAGGAAGACCTGGATTCAGATCCTCCTCGTCACATCCTGGCTGTCTGACCTGGGCAAGCCAACTTCACCTGTCAGTGTCCCCAAGGCAACCCTTCAAGAGCAGAACTTGTGGAATAGTTGATCTGTATTGGTGGAGTGGGTTTCCTCAACCAAGAGGTATCTATACCAAAGAAATCATAAATATGGACAAAAAAATCTACCTACAGATCTCTCATCCCTACATAGAAATCCCCAGCATCCAACACCATGCCAGGCACATTGTTAGTGCTTAATAAAGGTTTGTTGAAGGAGATAAAAGTTTCGATGGATGGAAAAATCCCCATATGTGTTTGTGTATGTATACATATATGTGCATAGACATATGGGAAATCATATATATATATATATATATATACATCTGTATGAAAATTCTTCTATAACTGGCATATCATACATATATACATGTATATACATATATGAGAATTTTTTAAAATATATTTGTAATATACAGGAATTCTCATATATGTACATATAAACATGTATGAGCATTCTACATATGCATACATGCATATACGTGTGGGAATTATAAATATACACCTATGTACATGCCTATAGAAGAATTCATATATATGTACATACATAAATATATGAGAATTCTATATGTGTGTATACATACATATAGGAGAATTATATATGTATATAAACACACATACTTATAGAATTCTTCTATATGTACATATACATACATATATTGGAATTCTTTCATCCATATGTATGTATTATAGATAGATGGTACATAGAAAGGTAGATAGAAATGCTTATTTTTTTTTGGAGGGGGGAAGGCAAGGCAATTGGGGTTAAGACACTTGCCCAAGGTCACACAGCTAGTAAGTATGTCAAGTGTCTAGGTCGGATTTGAACTCAGGTCCTCCTGACTCCAGGGCCAGTGCTGTACTCACCACGCCATCTAGCTGCCCCCTATTTATTTTTAAACAATAGTTATCTAGATAAAGAACTAGATTTGGAGTCTCTAAGACTTCTATATATGAAGATGTGTATTTGTAACTCATCTCAGCTATTTGTTAGGCATGTGACTGAGTGAATCATTTAAACTCTCCAAACCTCTGTTTACTCATCTATAAGATGCGGGTAATAATACCCCCTTCCCCAGAGTTTTTATGCGGACCAAAAGAGATAATGTATTTAAAATGTTTAAAACCCTACAATGAAAATTAGATATGAACCTTAATTTAATAACAGCTTCTCTGAAAATGCATGCTACACTTTCACATTTTCCCCGTGAGTTCGTTAATTCTAGACAATGAACAAAACAATAAATCAAGCACCAGTTTGTAGACTTTTCCAATTTCTGAAGTGTAAATATTCGCCCTGAAAATTCACCCAGCTGCATTTTGTGTTGGCTCCAGCACTCACCTGCCTCTATCTCAATTTTATTGTTGCTTAAATGGACCAAAAGATTCCAGATTTCTCTCCATACTACTGGAATGAAATGTCATTATTTTCTTTGTGGTTTTAGTTCAGCAGGTGGTGGTAGAAGGTTCAATGGCTCCATAGTGTTTCCAGGAGATAATAGGTTCCTCAGCTGTGCATTTAAAGCCCTCCATAACTGAGTCCCATCTATCTCTGCTTATTTACTTCGGATCGCTTCCCCTCCAGCCAATGTGGCCCCCTTGAAATCTCCTATACGGAACAACCCATCTCCCAGCTCTGTGATTTGATGGTGCCATGGAATGTTCTCCCTCCTCGCCTGTTGGCTCAGAATTCCTACTTCCTCTAAGACTCAGGTCAAGTATCCTCTGCCTTCCCCGTTAGCAATCTTTTCTCCCTCCTCTTTCCACAAGTACTTTGGCTATATTTTGTATAGTCTCTGTTGTATCCTTGTTGTTTGCTCTTGAGGGTGGGGCCTGTTCTGGTTTTTGTTTTGTTTTCCCCAAGATCTATCTCAGTGCCAGGCACGTGGTAGGTGATAAATAAACACCGACGCTCACAAAGCATTTATTAAGTGCCTATTATATATCAGGCACCAGGCTAAGTGCAGAGACAAAAATTAAAATCTCTTTGTCTCAAGGAGTTTACATTCTACTGGGGAGAAATGTGCACCAATATAAATGAATACAAAATATATAAGAAATGTATACAAGAGTGAGTGTGGAGGAACATTAAGGGAGAAAATGAAGCTGAACTTGTAGGCAATTAGACATGGAGGAAAGTCAAGGTAAGAGCAGAGACCTATAATTAATATAGATTATATAACATAACATACATAAGTGCACAAAGAAAATACGGAGTCACTTCTGGATGGGGCACGTCACTATTGGGGAAAACCTCATCTCGGCCAAACCTTAAAGGGAACTGAGAATTTCAGCAGCTAGAGAGGAGGAGGATAAGCCTTCCAGGCATGGGACACAGCCTGTACAAAAGCAGAAAAACAGGTGATGGAATTTTTAGAGACTAGCAAATAGGCCACTTTGTTTGCTCTCAGGTAGACAAAGGAATCAGTTAATGCCTCAAATTTAAGCTCAAAGTTTTCCACTTTTCCACTGGTATTTTATTGTCATGTATGGACCTACGTGGCTATTTCTGTGCAGTGTTTGAGTCTAAAGGGATGACTCCAGTCAGGAAAGGGTTTTTCTCTTACCTTAACTTGGAGGAAAAAGAAGAAAATGGGCCATAAGGGAGACGGTCGTTGGGCCTCTGAAAACTCTCATGAAACAACCGGGTTGGAGTGAAGGAGCATCATTAGTCACTTTTGATGTAAGAAGAGCCAAAACCACTTTCCCTATGGCTGAAAGGGAACATGGGGTGGAGTGTGTTGGGACCAAGCAAACCTTTCATAATAATTATAATCCCTGTTCCAGAAAAATGCTTTTTGGGATGTGCTCATGATTAAATACCTATCACATTCTTTTAAACCATGGATGCATTGACTATCTTCTTTTCTTTAATCAAATCTGGAATTGTCCATGATGGGAGTGTATTTGCTTGCTTATCCAGAAAAGTTATCTACTGTTCTTAGGACTGTAGTATCATAATTTGTTTTGTTATATGTTATGAAGATTTTTCCCTCCCAAGGGAGAAGAAAGAAAGGGGTAGGATGGAGAGAAAACTTAGTGATTTGGTACTCCCCCCCCCAACTTTCCCCCCCAAAAAAGAATTGAAGCATTAAAAAAAAGAATACACAGAAGATAATAGAAGGAAACACAAACCAACAGAAAAAGCAATAGAGATTCCTAGTTTCAGATACAATCTTTTCCTGGTCTATTTTGTATACGAAAATACCCATCGTTTGGTGTTTGATAAATTGAGAATTTTATATATATATATGTGTGTGTGTGTGTGTGTGTGTGTATAAATACATACATACGCACACACGTGTGTTTGTGCGTGTGCGCACGTGTGTGTATAGGGTCAGAGGTCATCTATTCCAACCCCCTTATTTTCAGTAACTTGTCCAAGGTCACACAGACAGTTGTCAGATTTGGGATGTAATCTCTTCTCCAGAGCTATTTGTGTTCCATGCTGTATTGTTATTGCTACTATCAGTGTCTCCTATCCATTGCTAACCCACGTCAGCTTCTAGGGAGGTAGTGACTATGGAGAGGATTCTGGGTCGACAAGGCCTCCCCTTGGAGGCTGGTTCTAGTTTTTGGTGGTCTCTATCCACAACTGCTCCCCCACTCTCTCCACCACCACATTCTAATTTTTGTGCATTTTGCAAAGAGGAAAAAATACTTTGAAAATGAAATATGATCATTACACGGATGGAGAAAAGCAGAATATTTCTTTCCAACACTTTCATGTAATCTTATTTAGTGTCATTCTCTAATGGTTGGTAAGGTTGGGCAGCTATCTCTGTGATCTATTTAAGGAAAGTAGCTTTGTTTTAGAAAAAAAAACCTCTTTGATTTGTATTTTCATCCCTTGCTTTTTAAGTTTTTTTTTTTGAGAATGAATAAATGTCACTGGCCTCTTTCCCCTTTGCTGAGTAAAATGTTCCATCTCTATGGAAACCCTCTGGACGTGCTGTTTGTCTTTAGGGTTCAAACCATTATTTTTTGATGCTTTAATAATTTCACATTTTAAAAATAATTATATGCAAAATATAAATTTGCTTAGAATGTGTGTGTGTAGGGGGGAGATTTTTTAGTGAATTTCACCAGAATAGTTTAAATGAAAGGCTTTTTTAAAAAATGAATTGTCTGTAATGACTTCACAAGAAGAAAGCAAAGCTGAAAAAGCTATTTTCCATTCTCATTTCAGCCTAGCTCCAAGGATGAGTCTATATAATTCAGTGTCAGGTTTATCCTGGAGCAATATTAAGAAGGAAAAACAGCCTGGGAAAGAAAATGGTGAACAAATCCCCTCCAGAAGGGACATTGTGGATGGTTGTTTCTGTAAGAACAAGTGATTTCAGGAGGTCAAAATTAAGGCTCTCCCCCAGGGGGTGGAGCCATTAATCAAGGAAGGTGGGATCAGCATGCTTTCATGACGCATGGGGAAATGAATGAAGGTGAAAACCAATCCATCACAGATATTTCTGATGAGGTACTGTAACCTCGCCTGGAAAATGAAAGAAAGGAGAGGTGAATTGCCTTCACTGGTACAGTATGTTACCAGTCTCTCTGCCCGGTGGAATTAATGAGAGATTGAAAATGGTCTGGCAGCTAAATGAGTTATCTGCTTGTTGGTATCACTCTAGTGGTCTGGGAATTTGAGATAATGGGAAAAGAGAGGGAGGACCGTGGCTTAGCAGCCTCCCAGAGAACAGGCTGTATCTAGATCCCCATGGGAGCAAATAACTTGGATGTCATTGTGAAAAAAAATATCTGACCAGTTACTTAGATTGATGATAAAGGAAGAAAGAGAAAAGGTCTTTTGAAAAGGTCTTTTTCTTGATCAAGAGGTAATTTATTTACTGATTAACATGGCAGGAGATGCAAAGTGAGATCTGCTGGATTGAAAATGTCTGTTTTGGACATGGCCATCATTTGGAAGCTTAAAATAGCGATGACTGAATCCAGGGGCCAAAGAAAGCTGGAGGGATTGCAGTGTGAGGAAGGGGGTTATTACAGGGCTGCTGCCAGTGAGGACAGACATCTGTTGGCTGACACTGCAGAGAGAATTAGGAAGATTAAAAAACAACAACAAGGACAAAGGAGGGTCTCAGAGTTGTAGAGTGAGCAGGACACAGATGGGAAAAAGTGAGCAGGGAGGACTACGAAGGGGCAATGTTAAGACTAAGCCTGCAGCCAATCAGGGCAGAGGTGGGAGGTCAGGGCAGGAGCAGAGAACTGTGACTAATAGGGTTCCTTTTGTTTTCCCAGCTCTACCCCCCACCTGTTTCTTGCCTTCACTGTTCTGTTCTCTTCATTGGGCTAGCCTCTTCCTTCATGCCTTCTCCTTCCAGCACTCCCTCCACATTTTCATTAGTTCTTCTGACAGATGTCTCTAACCCCACACCTCCCACCTTCTCTCCCCTCCCCCACCACTTTCTTAAGGGTTAGCCAAATTCAAAACTTTAGAAAATAATAAAATATCGAGGAAGGACCCATTAGAACATGAAAATAGGGAAAAGTATGGCTCTGGTCTCTTTGAAAACTAACTTTTATGGTAGTGACTAATAGATGACTTGAGATTTCACCGAGACTCGATTGTCATGCAATTAATCCAACTGATGTAGAACAGAGTTTTTTTTTTTCATAAAAAAGGGTCCTTGTGAAAAGTATGTTTTACATATTTATTATTGTATACTTTAAATGTCTCAATACAGGCCCCTACATGGTACAATGGACAGGTAGAGAACTGGACAGATACAGCACTGGACCTGGCATCAGGAAGACCTGTGTCTACATCCCACCTCAGATAGTTCATAGCCATGTGACCCTGGGCAAAAAACCCACTCTAGAATTGAATTTTCTTATCTGTAAAATGGGATAATAGTTGTGTTTATCTCATAGGGTTGTTATGAGCATCAAATGAGATAATATGTGTAAGGTGCCTTGCAAACCTTAAAGTGCTATATAAATGCAAGCTATTAACTTCTTCCTACTTTTCTTCCCTTCTTCTTGCTCCTTTTCTTCCTCCTCCTCCTTTTCCTATTTTTCCTCCTCCCCATTCTCCTCTCCTCCTCCTCCCCATCCTCCTCTCCTCCTCCCCATCCTCCTCTCCTCCTCCCCATCCTCCTCTTCCTCTTCCTCCTCCTCTCCTCCTCCTCCTCTCCTACTCGTCCTTCTTCTCCTCCTCTCCTCCTCCTACTCCTCCTCCTCTTATCCTCCTCCTCCTCTTCTCCTCCTCTCCTCCTCCTCCTCCTCCTCTTCTTCTTCTTCTTCTTCTTCTTCTTCTTCTTCTTCTTCTTCTTCTTCTTCTTCTTCTTCTTCTCTTCCTTCTCCTCCTCCTTCTTCTTCTCCTTCTCCCTCTTCCTTTCCCATTACAACCCAAGTGTTACATTCTAGGTACCTGTCTGTATTTTGTGAGTCATTGGATCATGTACTTAAAGCTAGAAAAGATCTCAAGTAGTCTAGCCTACTTTCCTCATTTTACAGATGAGGAAAAAGTCCCATAGAGGTGAGGCGGCTTGCCTAAGGTCATACCAGTAATAGGTAGCAAAGCTGAGATTGGAAACCAAGTCCTACTAGGATTTCAAATCCAAAGCTCTGGCGTGAAGAGATAAAGAGAACATGAAGCTTTTAGGGATAGAAGGAGAAGGCACTTGCTGAGTCATTTTTCAGTTGTATTTGATTCTTCATGAACCTCTGGGATTTTCTTGGCAAAGATACTGGAGTAGTTTGCCATTTCCTTCTTCAGATGAGGAAACTGAGGCCAAAAGGGTGAAGTGACTTGCCCTAGGTCACACCTAGTAAGTATCTGAGACCAGATTTGAACTTAGGAAGAGGAGTATTCCTGACTCCAGGCCCAGTGCTCTATCCACTGCACCACCTACCTGCCCCATGGGGGGGGGGGGGCTACCTTCTGGCTTACGCATTCCTTGAATCAAGTCCCAGCTAAAATCTCCCCTTCTACAGGAAGCCTATCCTGATCCCTCTTAATGCTAGTGCCTTTCCTCTGTTGATTGTCTCCAATTTATCCTGTGTACAGATCGTTTGCATTCAATTGTTTGCCTGTTGTCTCCCCAAATAGACTGTGAGCTCCCTAAGAGCAGAGACTATTTATTGCCTTTCCTTATATCCCCAGCACTTAGCACAGTGTCTAGGTGCCTAATAAATGCTTATTAATTGTCTGCACCTGAGGGGTAGGAGGGAGGTTGGGAGAGGGAATATTAAAGAAGGAGAAGAACATGCCTGAAATAACCATGTCTCTTTTAAATATAGCAGTTATGGGGAAGATGAATTTGTAGACTCATAATTTAAGTACTATTGTTTACCTTACAAAAGGATTTAATGCTAGGCTTCTTTAAATAGTTTCCTTAGCACATTTCATGTAGTCTGATTGAATCACTGTTAGAAGGTTGTTGGCTTAGTCATCCTGGGCAGTATTGTTATTACAGTAAGCATTGAGATGCTTTCTAGTTGTATGGGTGGGGAAGCAGGGGAGAAGGAGAACCACTTGCCAGTCCACCACGAGGGTCCAACCAAAAGAGCGTGTCTTAGGAAAGCGGCCTCCAATGTAACTTAACTGAGAAGGCAGCTTTCTGTTCGCTAACAGGGCAGGAGTCCTGTTGCTTCAGAACTCACTTGTCTCTTGAAAAGGAGTATCCATATTGACCTTCAGATCTAGCATAGCCTGGAATTCAGAAGACGGCAATGTTGTCTCCAGTCCTCAAGTATGGAATGGGGGGGCACTGACAAGAACTAAGGGATTTGGTGTGTGACCTAATTCAACCAGGATGGACTTTAATAAGAAGCTAAGGTCTTCCTAGACAACTTCGTATTCTAACCTTTTTTTTCTGGTGAGCAAGAGAACAAAGGCTTCTTAGCTCTATTTTTCTCTATCTTTCTGGTGTATAGAAGGCAAGATTCTTTTTTTCTTAGTGGAAACTAGTGGGAAAAAATATCAGTGCCTTCTGGGACTATCTCTGCTTTGCTCTTGAAGGCTCAGCAAGCATCACAGACGATCTTCTTTGTGAACACCGAGACAGAAAAACCATTCTTACTCTCCCTGTAAGGCAGGGAGAAGAATCTCTCTTTCTCCGTTCATGTCTATATCTCTGTGTCTCTGTGTGTCTGTTTACCTAGCACTGTCTCTATCTCTTTACTCTTTGTCTCTCTCTTTTATCTCTGTATCTATTTTTCTCTGTCTCTGTCTCTTTTCCTCTATCCCTCTTTCATGCCTCAGCTATCTATTTAAAGGTGCTCAGTCCACCAAGCATCCTATTGGTTGTTGCTAGAATAATCCCTAGGGCCCTCAAAAGATTTAGTTTGTCAGTCCTGTTTGAAAGTCCATGTGCCCCAGTGTTTATAAGAGACAATAGGTGGAGAAAAGTAGCCAGTATCTTTTACATCGTGGGCTTTTAAGGCAAACCCCAATTTCACTAAGTGAAGTAAAAGCCATGAAGTTGGTGGCATTAGAACATAGTTCTCTAATAGCTTGTGCTGGAAATAATATCCATTATTGTCTGGCTCTTGCAGTGAGCAGAGAGTAAATATGTCTGTGCAGTGAAATCAGATACAAATGAACAATGTGATCGCTCCTACCAAACTTTTTAAAATAAAGTTTATTCCTCTCTCTCATTTTTCTATCTCCTATGTTTCCCACCGTATCTTTCCCCACAATCTTTCCCAGAGAGCTGTTCCAAAAATATGGAAAAAAGAATAAAAAAGAGAAAGAAGAAGCTCAGCAAAATTAGCCAATATGTTGAAGTGGTTTTCATGTTACAAGCAGTGTTTCACAGATGATCCCACAGCTGAGGGGATAGGCACAGTCATTACGGATAGCATTGGTCTCAGGGAATCAACCACATGTCTTCAGTCATGTCCCTGTTAGAGATAGGCAAAATGCTGCCTATTACAAAGTTCTCAATGACTCATTTCTGTTCTCTATTTGTGCACTGATGCTCACAGCATCTTTGGCTTTGAGTTTTTGCTTCAATTTATCCATCTGAGACTGGAAGTCCCATTAGGACAGGAAATGTATCCCTTTCTTTGACAATTCCTGTCCTTCATTTCCTCTCATGGCTTGCCTTACTTCTCTATAGGCTTCCTAGAGGCTCATTTCTATCCCGTCCTTAGATCCATGAAAAACAACTATATTTTTGACCTTCTCCAGCATGGCAGGAGTATATGAGAAGGTAGCCAAGGGACAAACATTTGGATCAATTAGGAAACAAGGATTGTTTTGGGTTTTGTTTGTTTGTTTTATTTTTTATTTTGTTATTTTTTTTCCTCAGAATGATTTGAATCAGGTGGCAGGCCAGTATTGAAGCTTCCTTGGGACATCCACAAAGGAGCTAGTTTACTTTTCATTTCTGCTGAGTCCGGTCTTATAAACACCAAGTGGGCTCTCTCTTTCCCCTGGTGTCTCTCATTGTGGTTAATTCTTTCCCTCTCAGCCAGTCTCTCTCTGCCATTGTAGTAAGGGAACTGCCTTAGTAGCTACCCCCAGGCTACTCCACCCCAGCCTTACCTGGGAGTCCCTGAAGTCATGGCTTATGGCTAGGCAGAGGGAAATGAATCCCACTCCTAAGCCCTATCTACCCTTCTGTAGGTCAGTCTTTCTTACCTTTCTAGGCTGAGAGGGAGAAGAGACCCCAAGGAATAGTCCCTTTAGTTTATCCCCAGAGTTCTAGCTTGGAGGCCAATTACAAGTGTGATGGTGGCCCACGGGAAGCAGTCAGGGCATGCCCATGCTTTTACTCAATTTGGGGTGAGAGTGGGGAAGGCTGCTCCATCTTGAATCCCCAGCGTGATGCTATACTCTTGTTTGGCTCCCCTTGGAGCCAAACAAAACAAACCCCATACCAATTCCACATAATAGCCATTCAAATGCTTGAAAATAGCTCTTATATCCTTTCTGACCTCCCTGTTCTCCCACCTGGAATCTCTTCTTTTCCAAGTTAGACATCCCCTCTTTCCCAAACTGATCCTTATACCATGGGAACTCCAGAATCTTCCCCATTCTTATTTCTCCTCTGCCTGGCCTATCCAAGTCCTTTCCTACACCGCACCCCCCCCTTAGTGCTCAGAGCTGAACACAGACAGCATTCTGGACACGGTGTGACCATGAACTTGGCTGGGATGACCCTTCAATTTCATGAAACTGTTTAAGTGAAACTATTCCGCTGACCTGAAATTGAACCACTGCCCTAGAGGTGAATGGGATCTGGTTTTATTTGATGACAGACCCCTCTGAGTCATCCCTCGGCTCTCTGTTTGCAAACTATAGATCTCAAACTGGCAAAGTGGCATTATTCCATGTCAAAGCTGATTAAACTTTTGGAAAGGACTAAAAGTAACTTAGAAAGGGAGAGAGAGATGATTAGCAGGTCCCTTCTTTTCCAAAGAAAAGGTGTACTCCACCCCTGACAAGTATACCTTCTTTCCTGAAACACCTAAAATTAAGACCTTCGCTACTGGACTAAGGTCCAAGTTTGCAACACTGCTTAGGCGTCTGGCTGAACTCTGTTTACTTTGCTTTCTCTTTTGCTCCATGCTACCTCATCATTTTGCCTGGTTCAATTCTAGGGACAGGCCAGAAGGGAGTTCTCTATACGTGATTAGAGAGCAGATGTGGCACCAACAGCTTCTGCTGCATGGAAGGAGGTCAATGGGAAGGCATGGTGGAATGGAGGGGCACTCAATGCAGAATCAAGAGGCAAGGGTTTTAGACCCAGCCATGACGCACCAATTTTAATATTCTCACATAGTCTGTACCTCCCACTGGCATTATTTGAACTATGAAGATCCTAACTCAGTTAAAGAAAGGGAACCCCTGTTGCCATCCAATGATGAGATTGGGGGATTTATTGTATTTCAGTAACTCTAATTTGCCTAGTTGCCTGAACAAAGTCAGACTGTATCTTAATTTTATTTACCTTCCACCCAGATAATTGTTTTTACTTTGTCTTTTGCCAGTGGAATATGGAAAAACTAGTAAGATAATGTTTGTGAGACCCTCTTTTTTGCGTTTTAATAATATTTTTCCAAATACATGTAAAGATAGTTTTCAACATTCATTTTTGTAAAATTTTGAGGTCCAAATTTTTCTACTTCACTCCCTTCCCTCCCCCCTCTCCAAGACAGCAAGCAATCTGATATACATTAAATATGTGTAATCATGTTAAACATGTTTCCAAGTTAGTCACATTGTGACAAAAGGACAAAACCACAAGAAAGAAAAAAAAGTGAAAATACTATGCTTTGCTCAGCATTCAGACTCCATAGTTCTTTCTCTGGATGTGCTTAGCATTTTCCATCATGAGTCTTTTGGAATTGTCTTAGATCATTGAATTGCTGAGAAGAGCTAAGTCTATCATAGTTGATCATTGCACAGTGTTGCTGTTACTGTGTACAATGTTCTTCTGGTTCTGCTCACTTCACTCAGGATCAGTTCATGTAACTCTTTCTAGGCTTTTCTGAAATCTACCTGCTAGTCATTTCTTATAGAACAATAGTATTCCATTATATTCATATACTATTACTTGTTCAGCCATTCCCCAATCAAGGGACATCCCCTCAATTTCTAATTCTTTACCATGAGATCCTGTAATTTCCATGGAAGGTTATGTACAACAGGCACATAGGGTGGTCCAATGGGAAGAATACTGAGCCAGCAGTTCAGAGACTCGTGACCTTATTTTGGGCTCTTTTTCTGACTCATCTAGGGTGAATCACTCAAGTTCCTTGGGCCCCTCAGAGCTGAGGGGCTGGATTAAGGTAGATCACAGGATCATAGATTTAGAGTCTAATCCTAATTTTATGGATCATCTATATTTAGGGTTGGAAGGGACCATAGTGGTGAATTATCTAACCCCTTTTATTTTATAGGTAAGAACAGAGACTGAGGGAATTTACGTGATTTGGCTAAGGTTATCTGGCTTTTGTTGTTCAATGTCATGTCCACCAATTCATGACCACATTGGGGGTTTCCTTGGCAAAGATACTGGCGTTGTTTGCCATTTCCTTCTCCAGCTCATTTTAGATGAGGAAGCTGAGGCATACCAGGTTAGGTGACCTGCCCAGGGTCCCACAGCTAGTATCTGAGGGCAGATTTGAACTCAGGAAGATGAGTGTTCCTAACTAGAGGCCCTGCATTCTGTCCACTTCACCACCTAACTGCCCATCTGGCTATTAAGACCCAGAGTCAAGATTTGAACCAAGGATTTCCTCCATCTCCTTTTGGTTTTCTTTCTACTCCACTCCACCCTCCCTGTCCCTTCCTACCTCTCCAGGATGCTGTGGAGATAGAAAGAGAACATAGGCTCATGGATACAAAGTTGGAAAGTAACCTTTCAGGACATCTAACTCAGCCCCTTCATTTAAAGGTTAGAAAACTTAGACCAGGAGATGCTGAATTACTTACTAAAGATCACACAGCTGGTAAGTAGCCAAGCTAGGATTTCAAGTGAGGTCTGAAAACTCCAAATCCAGCACACTTTCCATGACATCGTGGGAAGACCCGGTAAATTCTTAGGGACTAGATAAATCCAACAATGTATTCTTGTAAGTATGAAGTCCTACTCATTATTACATTACAGTGTATATTGTATCCTCGTAAGTAATAACATCCTATAATAATTTCCAAACATTTAATTGATTTGGATATAAGGCATAATAAAAGGAGGAATTAAATTTTCAAATATATCAAGGAAACAAAAGAATTTTAGAGGGCTGTTTACCCAGACAAAGGGAAGCAGAATAAGCCATTTAATTTGGAAGTCATGGAATGAGGAGTGAATATTCGAATGGAGAACTAAAAAAGAAGACTACTTTAAGAATGGAAAGTTTTTGACAGCTACTGGATTCCATGGCACATCCTTGTGGTTGGAGAAATATTTTTGTGCCCCTTACATGCTTTGCAATGGCATAGTCAAAGTATGTTTTAAAAATGGAAGGATGACAGTTGTAGTCTGGGAGACTAGACAGAGACACAGCTGTGTGGCTGGCCCCCAAGTCCCACACATGTAGAGGATTAGCGACAAGATACCCAGGCTAGATTAATGTCTCTTCGGCTAAGAGAAACCCTGGTGGCCACAGGGACTACAGGGATGATCTGCTCTATACAAGTTAACATGATTGAGACCAGTTTGGAAAACAAAACATAAGCCTGTTGATCTTCTTAGTCATCAGAACAAATCTTGAAACTCAGGAAGAAAAGTCAATCCAAGAGCCAAAGCAGCTTTTCTACTGGGTGAAAGCGATCAGTAATAGCCATGGCTGTACTCACAAAAACTTAGGTCTACAGGAGGGAGAAAGGCTGGCATCTGGCGACTGCTTTTTTCTGTCTTGAGCTGCACGAGGATACCTCCCAGGGTTTCTGTGAATATCAAATGAGATCACATTTATAAGGTATTTTGCAAACCATAGAGTGTTTTGTAAGTAAATGTCAGCTATGATGACAATGACGTTAAAGATGGTAATTTCCACTAATATCTTCCTTTAATGTCCCCGAAAGGGACTTGGAGTTCTCAAAATCTATGAATAAAGTACAGATCGTCTAAGCTGGAAAGACTTCAAGCCTTACTGCCATTATATTACCACTAGGCTAAAGTACGCTAATTGTTGTATCAGGAGGTGGTTGGTTAAGTGTTCAAGAAAAAGGGGATAAGTAGGAAAGGGAAGATCACATCCTAAACCAGTGGTATCAAGTGGAAACAGATCCCGGTGGACAGCATATCAACCACAAATGAACATGTGTTGCATTTCGATTAATGTTATTAAACATTTCTGTTTATTTCTCTCATCATCAAACTGTTTAGAGGCAGCCGAATGATGTGGTACAATGGAATGTTGGACCTGGAGTCAGCAAGACCTGAGTTTAATCTTGTTTCTGATATTGACTAGCTGTGTGATCCTGGGCAAGGCTGAGTCTCAGCCTCAGTTTCCTCATTTGGAATATGGGGATAAAAATAGCACCTACTTGGTAGGATTGTCACCAAGATCAAATGAGATAGCTAGCACATATAAAAAGGCTTAAAGTTCTATATTCATGTTATTTCTTATTGTTACTGTTTCATTCTCGTATGGTCGGTCTCACATACGCACTTTTTACTGATCACAATTTACAGTGACATTGCCTTTCTGGTGACACAATTTCAGAAAGGGAGTTGGCAAAATTTAGAGAGAGCTCAAATGAAAGATTGCATTCTTGAAGTCTGAAGAGTCCTTAAGGAAGGGATAAATCTTTTCTGACCACGTCAACAAACATCTCACTCCACTCCAGCAAAGTCAGTTAATTCAATGAAAGGTCAGTCATACCAGCTTTTCAGCATTTGTCTTGTAGTCCAAGATGAAACAACTTCCACATTCAACAAAACTGTTCAATTTCAAATAGCAGTGGGGTGTGTGTGTGCGCGCGTGTGTGTGCGTGAGTGTGTGTGTGCGTGAGTGTGTGTGTGCGTGAGTGTGTGTGTGTGTGTGTGTGTGAGTGTGTGTGTGTGTGTGTGTGTGTGTGTGTGTACAATCTTTCCTCCTTACGTACGTTTCACAAAGAGTAGGTCCAATTTCTACCAACATAAATGGCTTCTCTGATGAGGAGAGAAGGGCCTGAAGTTCATTCAATGGAAAATAATTGAATACTGAGTCAACAATGTTGGGGGGCTAATCATTGAGGAGAAAAGGACAATTTTGTATGGTTCTGGATAATTAACTAATCTGTTTTATGTTTTACGTTAGTCCATGTGAATGCATATTTGCCACATGTGATAATTTTTCTTTCCTGCCAGGGTATTCTTGTAAAGGAGGTTTATATCTTCAGTTGTTTTCCTTGGTTACCCATTTTTTAAAAGACCAAAATTAAATTTGCTTGAGTGGTGCCGTGTGGAATGTTGACCTTGTTTTAATCAGCAACTTCCACTTTAATAACGACGACAGCCCCAATCTTTCCAGGATTCAGGGCTGGTCAGCCCATTTGTTAACAGTGCCCTTACTTTAGAAATTTAACCCTCAAATTCCATGGCTTTGTTGAGCATTTATAATGAGTTTTATATAAAAAAAGGAAATCATTTGTGGTAATGAGTGGAGGAGGAAACCATTGTTTTCCTGTAACACGATGAGTCCTAATAAAACCCCCATGCCCAAAACCTATCACTCTCTGGCCAGCTAGAATGCCTGACATTATTAATGGCACCTTCCTTCCAGGTACAAGAATTATTCCTCTCATGAACTCTTAATTCCTGTGTCCAAAAAAAAAAAGAAATATGTTACCTAGTAAGATATATTAAACCATTTTTAAAAAATGGTCTGAACCTGTCATTTCTTTGGTGAGGAACTTTCTGCCAATATATATCAAAATTTTGCCTTTCCTATTGCTGTCCAGTACACCCCCACTCTTCCAGTCACTCAGGTTGTCAAGCTCTGTGCCATCCTTGTCCCTCACTCTCACTCAACACTCATATTCAACCAGTTGTCTAATCATCTCATTTCCACCTTAATGGCATCTCAAATCTGTGTCCCTTTCTCTCTACTCAAACAGTCTTCCCCCTAACTCAGGCCCTTGTGGCCTCTCTCCTGGATGACCACAGCTTCTTTCTCCCTGTTCTCTCTGTCTCTAGTCTCTCCTCACTCAGAGCCATACTCCACATCGCTGCCAAAGTGATTTTCCTGAAGCATAGGTCTGACCATACTCAACAAACTCCAGTGGCTCCCTAAAACTTCCAGGGTCAATTATAAAGGCCTTTGTTTAAAGCTCTTCCCAACCAGGCTCCTTTCTACTTTTCCAATCTTCTTATACTTTACTCCCTTCCATCATCTGGCTATAATAACCTATCTGTTGTAGGATACCCCACCCCAAACTCTATGCCCCATACTTGTGTATCAAGTACTGGAGTCTCGCAGAGCAAGTCTAGCTACATTAGCCCCTCAGGGCACTAGGGATACCCCTGAGGGTTTGGGGATCTATTCTTAAATGCTGTTAGCTTAAGCTCCCATTCTAAGTGTGTTCCCACATTCACACTCTGTTAACCACCAGTGAGTAGTGCCCCAGGTTCCATTTCGCTAATTAGCATCAATTAACTTTCACCAAGGGATGGTTTTACTTTGGGGCTATAGCAAGGACAGAAGCACAAACATTTCCCTATTTCCCTATGCTACCTTTATATCTGCAAAGAGAAGGGCCACCTATAGCCGAGTTTCTATAGAATGTGGGTACCACTAGGCTCATATCCAAATTTGGCATCACTGCTACATCAGCTTCCATCTCAGTTATAGCTGGGCCAGGTCCCAAAGGTCACCTCTCAATCTTCAGAGATTAATGTTGGTCTGTCTGTAAAACCCAGTGTGGACTTAACTCATACACCTTTGGTGCTCTATTTCCTGACCTTTGGAAGCTCAACTAAATTCCAAAGCCTCCAATTTCCTTTACCTTAAACAAAAGAACAAACAGGAAAGCAAGAATAGAGGTCCTCATTCATGGGAATATCATCAGGCCAGGAGAAGCCACCTGAGGAAAAGTCAGACTAAGAGAGGGGATGACGACAACTAGTACTTTTTAAATGTCTCCTATTTCTGGGTCCAACAGGCAGCTCCATGGCACAGTGGACAGAGTGCCCTGGAGTCAGGAAGATACAGCTTCCTGATTTCAAATCTAGCTTCAGATACTTCCTAGCTGTGTGACCCTGGGCAAGTCGCTGTTTGCCTCAGTTTCCTCATCTGTAAAATGAGCTGGAGAAGGAAATGTCAAACCACTCCAGTATCTTTGCCAAGAAAACCCCAAATGGGGAAATAAAGAGCTGGACACATCTGAAATAACTGAACAATAACAAAATTTCTGGCTACACAGAGGCAGCCAATCAAAGAAGTTTCTATTCACCATGAAGTTAACAGACAAGATCAGATTATCGAGGATCAGAACGTGCTTCAAATCTCTCCAAGGTATTCCTATTAGATGTCATCACCACCATCCTGGAACCAGGCTCCCAATGCCCTTTGCATCAACAACATTCTGTGTATGACCATAGGGAGTGTGCTCAGAGGCCAGGCCCACATTATATCTCGGAATGTTCTATCTCCTCACTTCTGCCTCTAAAAATTCCTGGCTTCTTTCAAAATGGCTCAAAAGCTCCCTTCTCCAGGAGACCTTTCTCAGCATCCCTCTCCACTAGCAGAAAGGGTGTCTTCCATCTGCTTTATGTGTACCCTGTACGTGTGTTGCAATATTGGTAGCACCAGGTTCAAATCCAAATGTGGCTGCTAAATGAGCTCCCATCTTAGCTATATCTAATTCTGTGCTTTCCCCACCTAATCACCTTTTGACCTTAGCATTATATAGTTTTTTATCATTCATTTATGATGTTTGCACACTTTAACTTTCAGTCCAAGGCTTCTCCTTAATATCAAATAATTCATGCATGAACAGGAAAGGAAATGCAAGCTTCTATTAGGCAGCTCAATATAACAGATGGGAAATTCTTCTTTCAATAAATAGATAAATCCGGAGGTGGCCTGTGAAGGTGATGGCCAATCAGAGCTCCCCAGGAGCTTTCTTATCATATTCCTATCCTGGAATAGAAAATGGCTAAAGAGGCCGAGATCAGCCATCAGCCATTAACCCTGTACACAATCTCAACCCTCCCTGTGAAAATGGGATGGGATGAGAATTGTCATTTTTATTTACTGGGGCCATCAAATCACCAAATCTCTGAATTTTTGTGTTAGGAGAATCCTTGGAGGTCCTCGGCCCAAAGGACTTTGAAACACAAGAATGCACTCTGCAGTGCCTTTGGAGGGATGATCATCCAGCCTTTGCTCAAAGATCTCCAGTGACATGGGAAGCCCATTATCCTCTGTTTCTGCCCCTCCCACTTTGGGATAGTTTGCATTATTAGGAAGTTTTTCACTATGTGTTAGTGGCAAGTTAGACTTGGAATCAGGAAGACTTGAGTTCAAATGGTGCCTCAGACATTTATTTACTGTTGGATCTTGGGCGAGTCATTTAACCTGCACCTGCCTCAGTTTCCTCAACTGTAAGATAGGGATAATAACAGCATCTACTTCCCAGGGTTGTCATGATGATCAAATAAGAAAATATGTATAAAGTGCTTTCCAACTTTCAAAGTACCATTGAAATGCCAGGTATGATGATGATACTTCCCTGCCGAAAAACCGTAGATTGTTCTCTATCTCCTCTAGGATAAAATGCAAAAATTGTGAAGGTCCTTTACATAATAGAAGTTACATAAGTGCTAGACATTCATTATTATTGTCATCACTATTGTCATCAAAGAATTTGGATCTCAAAATTCCACAATATGGAAGACAACCTGCCAAAAAAAAGCTATTGAAAGTCTTTTACAATTTTGGCCCATCTGACCTTTCCAGACTTATCTCCCATTGCTCTCCTTCATAACCTCCATGCTTCAAACAAACTGCCCTTCTTGCTGTTTCCAGAACTCAACATTTCATATTTAACCTTGTGCATTTGTCCAAGATAATAATGATAGTTTGCATTTATATGGTGCTTTAAGGTTTGTTTCCAAATATTACCTCATTCAGAATACACTCCCTCCTCAACTCTGCTGCTTTGAGTCATTAACTTCCTTCTAGGCTCAGCTCTGTTTCAACCTTTTTGGTGAAACTCTCTCAGACAATCCACTTGTTAACATTCCTTTTCCCTCAAATGTGATTGTATTTACTAATTTCTGAATATATGTCATATATGAATATCTCTCTCCCCCTCCCCCTGGATGAATGTAAGGCTTTGGAGGCAGGGTCCAGTTGGTGTGTAGCTTCAGTCCAGATGGACAGCATGACATAGGGGATGGAAAGCTGGCCATGAAGACTTGATTCAAGTTGCACCTACTGGCAGTGTAACCCTGGAGGAAGTCACCTAACTACTCAGTCCTGCTCTAGGCAAGTCTCTAAGATTTCATAAGTTGCAAGGAAGATACATTGGTAGAGGGGAATTTCTCACTGGGAGTTCCCTATGAGATCACTGGTCTAGTAGCTCCTGTTCTTCCATCTCTCAAATATTACACATTTGGGAGGGGTGGGACAGCGTGGTCTGGACCGCAATTTCTTCTGCGTACTGGAATGGAAACTCTATCCACTGAGGAATTCAGAGATTTGCCTGGAACATTGGGAAGTCCAGTGACTTGTCCTGATCCGTGCCTTCCTGACCACAAGCCCAGCCCCATCCACTACCCCAACACAATCTCTATATAGTAGGAGCTTAATTAATATTTGTTGAAGCAAACAAATGGATCCATAGGTATGAATCTCTCTTGCTAACGTCTTGTAGCTTGGGCACCTATCTAACACAGGTGGCCTTAGGCTTTAAGTGGTCAATCCACCAGGTCAATTGTACCTGTTGTCCATGGCTTGGCGCTCCTCTAAACAAAAATGGAAATCCCTCCCATGAAGAGGTTGGTGATGATTTTTGTTGAAGGAGATTCAATTTAGTCACCATCCATGGGAACTTGCAAAAGAAAGTGGAAACTGGGTGTTCTGGGATGACTGCTAAGTCTGTCTCAGTGGCATATCAGCCTTTGGCAACCTTAATCAAAGGTATGAGCTGATGGATAAACATGCCTCCCCTCCCAAGTTGTACTTGGTGAGAGATGCTCTGGAGGATTTGGATTCAGACTCGGTATGCAATAGAACCTTTAAATGTATAGGCAGTGGAGGATCAAACAGAGACTGGAGGGGGAGGGAATAGAAAATGCCACAGAGCTGTCTTCCCGTGACCAGATTTATGGGGCAGTGTCTGGGGCATCTTGAGATGAACATTCTCCAACTTCTATTGTCTCAGAGCTGGCAAAGGCAAAAGATTGATGTGAAGGGGGAGTCAGCCTGGGCTGGATGTTGGGAATACGGATCCTGCCTTTGACTAGGCTATAGATCAAAGGGGCCTCCCAAGCCTCTGACAGGCCCTGGAAAAAGCTTTGCAAAATCAGGGGGAGCCAGTTCCACATCAAGTGTGAAAAAGAGAGCCTAGAGCAGGAAAATGCATGAGTGCTGAGGTGGAAGGGTCCAGAGCAACCTCATATTTTAGCCTGGTCAGCTTTCTGGCTCCTGGATTACAGCTGCTGGGAAAGCTAAAAAAGGAAGGGAAAGGGAAGGGAAAGGGAAAAGGGAAAAGGGGAAGGGGAAGGTAAAGGGGTATGGGGAGGGAAAGAGGAAGAGGAAGGGAAAGGGGAAGGGGACAGAGAGGGGGGAGGGGAAGGAAAAGGAAGGGGAAAAGGAAGGGGAAGAAGATGGGGAAGGGTCTCTACTGGAATGTGTAGCCATAGCTACACAAGCTTAAGTGTAGGGACAAGGGTAAGTTGTTTAGCTTCTGTTGGACTCCACTCCAAATGTGGGGTTTGGGAGGTTTGGTATTAAATGGAGTTTTCAATTTATTTAATTTTATTTACCTTGGAGAAATAAATGAATGAATGAGAGAAAACTATGTCTGCTGCTCTGTTTTATAGTCTTGTTTGTTGGAGGGGGTAGGGGATTTACTTATTTTTGTTTTGATTTAGAAATGAGGCATGTAAGTATTTTAGCTTAAAAAGAAAGAATGTCTTTGGAACAGGTTGGTTCTAGTATTCTCCTCCCCTCTTGCACTTCCCTTCCTGCCACCTTCCAGTGAAGTCAAACACCCACTATTCTGATGATCACTATGGAAGTGGATTGAAATTAATTTTTAAATTGTTCTTAGGTTTGGAACCCAGGAGCAAGCCTGGCCTTGGTAAGTCCCAAGAACAGGAATCCTCAAGAATTCCTCCTTGGACTAGAAAAGAGAGCGATGTGTAGATGTGTGTGGTGTAGATCTCTGTGGAGCCCCAAGTCTGATAGAGGGACTCTGAAGGTGAGATGTTGGGTGAGAAGATCCCATAGGATGATAACATTTGGTTGCATGGGAAAGATGAAATTATTATGGCTCCCACGTCTCACAGAGATCAGAGCTACAAGCACTTGGATTTCGGGGCCAGCTCCCTCTTCCCCGACATTCAAAAATAATTTGGACTGTCAAAAGCAACAAACCCCACTTTTGAAATAAAGAACATATCTTATTTGTTTCTGTTCTCTCAAAGTTCTCATTCTGTTTTCCTGTCTTTGGGGAGGATTTTGAACCATGAAAGCAACCCATCACAGTAATTTAATATTAGGAGCTCTCCTCTTGGAGAGGTGGAGAACTGTGGATGTGCAGTATGATATGCAGTATCAGATAGGGCTGTGATATTGATCAGTTTCATTTCAGTGTTCGGTTTTTGTTACAAGGAAGGATTCAGTCAGTCAGAATAATGGCTGTGGTATTTTTAAAACAAAAGGCAACAATTGAATTCTTTTTAAAAAATTTGAAGTTGAGACACACACACGTATACCACACATACACACATCACACATACACAACACACACATACTTCTCTTAGTGTAGTACAATTTTTCAACCTTTTAAAATTTTATTTTATTCAAAGGGAATTATGGTTCCCCAAAGCAGAAATTCTCAATATAGTGTCATGAAATGGGGAAAGTAGTTGGCTGCTTAGAATAATGTACTGACCTTGAAGCCATGTTTTATGTTAAATGAGAATGAGGGGCAGTGCCCTGAAGAAGAAAGTCTCTATTACATAGAGTGGTGTTTAAGCTATATTATGAATCATCCCTGGGCATGCTTTAGATGCCAGTCTGTGTCAAGATCTTTACAATGGTCACTACTTCTGAACCAAACATCCAAGAATTCAAGTAGGACCATTTTCAGAATTTTCTCCCATTCCAATTCACGGGAATCCTCTCCTGTTAAGTGCAAAGTTTGGTTTTGCATGTGTGGTGAAAGCCTATTCAATTACACTGGAATATTGCTGGGGATTAGCCAAACATAGATAACCTCTCAATTTATTTTTGAAAGCAAAATGAAGTCATTGCCAAGAAATTGCAGCATTGTATTATTCCACCTCTCTCCAAAAATAGCAAAAAATCCCAACAGAGTATGCTCAGTCAGAAGGGACTTAGTGGCCACCTAGTCCAGCCTTCACCTAAACAAAAATTCCTCCTCTGATAAATAGGCATTAATTAATCGCTACTATGTGCCACTCAGTCAATTAAGTAGTATTTATTAAGCACCTGCATACCGTGCTAAATGTTGAGAATGTAAAGAAAAGGCACAGTTTCTTCCCTCGAGGAATTTACATTCTAATGGGAATGACAACACATGAACACACATATATGCATATGTACACACAGGATGCCCCGAAAAGTTTTAAATTTGTGTATCTATTATTTATATATAGAAAACACATACATATACACACATACATAGACACACAGGTGACTTCACAGGGGAAGGTTCTAGTAATTAGGGGTCTAGGGAAAAGCCTCCTGGAGAAGATAGCACTTGAGCTGAGTCTTAAAGGAAACCAGAGGGGATGCTGAGGTGGAAGAACATTCTAGGCATTGAGGACAGCCAATGCAAAGCCATAGAAAAGGAAAGGGCACTTCACACGCGCCCAGTCATCATCCAGCCTTTGCTTGAAGACCCTCCATGGTCACCCACTCCACTTTGGGGTGGCTTTCATTGTTAGAAAGTTTTTCCTGACATTCAACCTACATCTGCCTTATATCAAGTGTAAATCAACCTCTTTGTAATTTCCATCAACTGCTCCTGGTTGGGGACAAGTAGAGCAAATCTAGATAGCAATAAGAATGAATGCAAATGGAGATCTCTCTCTCTCTCTCTCTCTCTCTCTCTCTCTCTCTCTCTCTCTCTGTGTCTGTCTGTGTCTGAATCTCTCTGTCTCTTTCTCTCTATATCTCTCTTTCTGTCTCTCTGTCTCTCCCTCCCTCCATTCCATTGAATGAATTGAAATAACCAGCATAAGATCACAACGTCTCTTCTAAGTGAGAGCAACCCATTGAAAATAATAAATGGATGGTTTCCTATACACATTCTAAAAAACAAAATACTGTTAACAAAATATTTGTGACATATTTTTGGCTCAGGCAAAAGGTTGGCTCCTTTCATTTCAAGGCCTTTTCAACTTAAATATATAATTTGTGAGTGCCTTGTATACTTTTCAGAAACCAGCTGAATATAAATAATAACTATCATCGTAAAAATGACTTATGGGGACCATATTGAGGACATGGTCTCTCTACCCTTTAACTGAAACTAAATTTGTTTATTTCAGCCTGTTGCCATGGAAAAAGTTCTCAACAAATCAATTTTTATTGGTGAATAGTTATTGATTAGTTTTAATTTTTACACATCCTATGGACAGAACTTGTATCATTCCATAAAAGTGACATAAGAGGTTTTCTTGTTGGAAGCTAATATCAGCAGTAATGAGATAGCTGCAGACTGATTCAATTCGTTCTCCACTGCCCCACTCCCTGCTTTAGGTGCATTGAGCTGTATGCAAAATTTTAGTGACTCTAGAATTTGATACATAAACAAATCTTTTCCTTTCTGCTTGTAAATATTCACAGTAGTTTTAAATACACTTTTAAAAACCTGTATTATTTATAACATGCTATAACCGTATCACATTTCTTTGAAATGAAACCCTAGCAAAGTTGTAATAATATCTTTGCCTTCCAAGGAAGATTTTAATGATGGATTTTCCTCTTGGGACTTCATCTAATCTAATTTAATTTTGATCATATTCATTTGTGGAAACTTTAGAAATTCCCAACATACCCCCCCGGTCTCTCCCTCTCTCTCTCCTCTTCTGTCTCCCTTTCTGCTTCCCCTCATTTCCCCCAGTCCCTGCATGGAAGTTCCCTCTACTTGTTGTTATTCAGTTGTTCCAGTTGTGTCTGTCTCCTTGTGACCCCATTTTAGGGTTTTCTTGGCAGAGACACTGGAGTGATTTGATATTTTCTTCTCCAGCTCATTTTACAGTTGAGGAAACTGAGGCGAAACAGGGTTAACACAGCTAGTAAGTATCTGAGGCTGGATATGAATCATGAAGATGAGTCTTCCTGATTCCATGCCCAGTGCTCCACACACTGAGCCACTTAGCTGCCTTTCTCTCCACTTTGCTTCTATACCAATTTCCACATTGAATCTTGAACCGCTAAGAGACTGGCATAGCAGTGGTCAAGATTAGCATGCTCACTATAATCAAAGGTTAAATTCCAAGAGTGTAAACCAGACCAATATGATCTGAAATGCCACTGCCCCAGGCATGATTGCAAGGTTACCTAAATGATGGGATGTATATCTACTTGTCAAGCAAAGTTATAGAATGTTCATTGGTGAAAGAGAAGTCAGTTCTACTGGCTATCAACTTTTACAGTGGGCCTTCATTCTACCCCTGGGAAATGACTGGAATATGATTTTCTTCACATACTTTCAGCACTTCTTTGCGGAAGTGGGGGACTCCAGGTGTGGACAACTTCATACAATGTCAAGTTTGTTTGACATCTTGCTTAGTTTTGCTGAACTGTTTTTATTGTTTTTCATTTTATTTTTTGTTTTAAGTTTTGCTCTTGTGGAGAGAAAGAGGAGAAGGACATATTGGGAAGTTTAAGTGATACGAAAACAAAAGGTGTTGATTGTTTTGAAGCAATTTTTTTTTCTATGTTGGATATTTATTTATTTGTTTATTTATTTTGGTGTGCTTTTCTATTTAATGCTATCATACAATTATTGGCATGTCTTTGGAAAGCCCAATCAATAGTACATTTTTTCCTTTTTTAAACAATAGAATTCCAAGATCAAAAATGGATCTCTATCATATAAATACATATACATATATATATAATATATCTTTGAATACACACACATACATGTACATATGTATGTCTGTATATAGAGAAGTGGGACAGGGAGCTTTTAACCAAGGCCAACCTGGAAGTCAAAATAATGACCTGCCCTGAGGCATCTCTGTGCCTCTTACCTGTGGACAGGATCGAGGCTCCATGTCCATTGGATATTTATCAAAGTATACTGTCACAGTGTGAGAGGCAGCCAAGCGTGGAACAGGCCTTGGAATTAGGAAGATCTATGTTCTAGTCTTGTCTCCAACACATCCTGGCAGTGCACCCACAGACAAATCATTTCACTTGGTGCCTGAGGCAACTGTGACCTGAAGACACAGATAAACTACTGATAAACTGCCCATCTGCATTGGTAGAGGAAGTTTCCACACAAGGAAATCCCTGCAAAAATGAAATCGCAAAACGGGAACGGCAAGAATTGCCAAATCAATCTCTCACATACCTTTTTCTTCAGCCCAAAGACGTTGGTGAGGTCAGCAACCTGCGGTTTGTCATGATAACCCTTCTAAAAATGGAATGCATTTAACATTTTGATGGTATTCAGCTCCTTCTAACAACCCAGCATCTGTGTTAAAAATGTCCTCTCACCAAGGGCTAATTAAATACCACCTCCATGGGGAAAAAGGGCAGCTCTTCCTCTGAATGTCTTTGAAATTGTTCGGAAATTAAATCTGTGGTAATATATCTAAGTCAAGCCACATTGCATGTCACCGCATGTAGCTAATGAGGCATCAAAGGCAAGGTTTGAATAAAAACAAAATCCTTTATTTTTCTGTCATAAGAAGAATCACCAACCTTGACTCAAAATCAAACAAACAGCAAAAAAATTAGGGAGTTCCCTCCCCCCCCAAGCTGGAAACTATTTTAAAAAATAAATGTTCTGGGGGTTGTTTTCCAAGGAAAAGTATTACTTCATTTATCATAACCTTTTAATATTTTCCACAAAAGTGCCTTTTGTTTTTATTTTCTTCTTAGATATGTTTTCTAATTGGCCCAGATTGCATGCGATCTCATGTTGAGGAGGTATTACATTCAGCCCAGGGATTTTTAACACGTCCTTCCCCACTATTTACTTAAAATCAGGACTCTTTAACATATGGCACCACAACAGATAACTTGGAGATAATTCATACTGAAACTGGGACTGGAATATGGTTTTGGATATTTTAGTTCAGTAATTTACATGATTGCGTTCATTCATTTAGGTCCAAGGTGAATCACACAAAGAAACAGCTGCATAATCCTTGGATCAGAAAGTCTCAGGACATGAAGGATCCAAGAACATTGGGAGATGTGCTCATTCTCTTGGCTCTGAGCTCCTGCTTGGGAAACCTGAACCAGTGTGTGCCTGGTAACCTTCTCCTCCCCACCCCCCACCCCCAGTCCAAGCAGCACATCAAATTCAATTTCCTGCTTTCAGGCATAAAGTTCACAATATTACAGAACAAAACTTAATTAAAGAAAACCAAAGAGAACTCTTGACTGACTGATCATTAATCCAAAAGATGTATGTAAATCCAGAGAGCAGTGTTTGTTGATTGATGGACAGATCACCATACACATCCACTGGCAATGACACTCACAGAATTACAATTTATTTCCCTCAGTTGTTCAAATGGGGAAAGGGAAGGTTAGGGAGAAATATTTGAGTCCCTAATATCACTGAAAGGGACCTCAATCCATCCATCCCTCTGCCTTAATTCACGCTAGAGCTAAACTGACCTCACTGAAGGTCTTGGAATTTCCTTTCCAGGGTCTCATGCTGCTGTCAAAGCTCTTTATGCTCCACATAATATGTTAATCCAGTCCTGGATCTTTAAAATAAGCCCATTTCACTTCTGACTTATTGTGGCCGTGTGATTTACAGTGACCCCTGGGATGCTGTCACCCTCCTGCCTGTTCCTCTCTTGCATTCAGAGAGTTTATTCTTTGTGCCTAAGTGCACTTCCTGGGTCCATATCTCAGATCTGTCAGGAGGGCGAGGATTTTAATCATAGCCTCCAAGGTCCTGGTTAATGCAGTGTCATCCATGAACTTAATCAACTTGTTCTCTCCTCTATCCCTTGGTAAAGCAACAACAACCAAGTAAATCATAGCCGCCCCAGACCGGACACCTGCAAAATATCCGCCCTTGACATGACACCATTGAGATGTTCAGTTTGTGTACCATCCCTCAACCTGTTGTGCCCCCTGTCTTAGAGTAGGAGGCAGCCTTTGTCAGAATGGGTCATAATGAGCAGCTTTCTCACAGTCAAGATTGCCAGTGTCTGCTGCTTCCTCCCCATTCATTCAATCTTGGAAGAAAAATTGGACAGGGTCATTTAGGTTGTTGGGGATTTTCAGGTCCCCTGGGAATTAGTTACATTTGAAGTTAAGAATCACCTAAAGGGTAGGAGAGAAGAGAGGTTCCTGGCAAGAATGTGCAACATTTTACATGCACAGAAATGCTCGAGAGAAACTATGTAAAAGATATCATTGAAGAAATGTGTGAGTGAAAAAAAGGAATAAGCTGGGCACGTGATGAGAATAAGACACAACTGATGGTGTGTCCAAGGGCTGTATTCTTACCCACACAATGTTAAGAGAATTCCAGGGAGACCTTCCCTACAATTACCACGGGTGGAACCAATGCAGAAAATTTATTGGAGTGAGTGAATGAGAGTAGCACTGGAGGGGCAGGTACAATTTGTTTTCTTGAAAGGAATACCCACATCAGTGAGATCCTAGATCAGAGATTGGAGCACTGTTCCTTGATTTTTTCCTGCCGCCAAGAAACCCCATCTGATCCAGGAGAACTTGGGACCTGGGTTCAAGACAGGAACCGATAGGTACATCTATCTTTTGACATGCCAGGTGATAGACTCTCCGAGGGTGCATATAATTAATTTATATCTACGAATCCTAATGGTTGGATTTTAGTAGCTAAATCCAGAGTCCCTCCTTTCCAACTTTTAAAGCTTGGAATCTCCTCATGCCTTTAGAGGACATGGGTTCAAATATGAGATCTGAAACTTATTGCCTGGGTGACCTTGGTTAAGTCACTTTGTTTCTCTGGGCCTTAATTTCTTTATATGTAATAAGATATTGGATTATATGATAGCTAATGTCCCTTTCTGGTCTAAATCCTATGATCTTTTTCAACTTTTTTCTGCTTCTCTGATCTGCTATTTGTTTTCAAAATCACTAGCTAATAACTCCCAGATAATACTTCTAAGTTCCACATGATGCCTATTGTATGGTCTAATCACTTGAAAGCCTCCAACTTCTAACAAATGACTCATGATAGACTTTAGGCCAAGTTGGGATTGACTTTTTATTTCTTGCCCATAAGTGATTCTGGTTCTGTTCATCCAGCTGGTAAAGATATCTGAGAAAGTCTAAAAACTCATTGAATTGCCTCCTCTTTCACATTCTTTAAATGAGTTTTTATTGATATTTTCTGTCCCTTACATCACCATAGTAGCCCATGACATTACTGTGTCCTTGGTCTCCTCTGGCTTGTTCCTTCTTGGTCTCCTTTGCAGGATCATCAGCCAGAAATTCCCACTAATTATAGGCATCCTACAAGGTTCTGTCCCAGGTCCTCTCCTCTTCTCCTATATTTTTGTTGGGTGATCTCATCAGCTCTCAGGGACTCAATAATGATAGTTATTAAGATGACTCTCAGTTCTCTTTGTCTAGACTCAAACCCTCTTCTGGGCTCGAGTCCTGCATCTCAGATGAACAGGTAGACATCTCGAACAGAAAGTTCTAAAGCTATCTTAATGTACAAAATTTAACTCATTATCTTTCCCCTAAAATCCTTCCCTCTGTCTAACTTACCTATTACTGTCATGGGTGCCACCATCTTCCCAGTCACCCAGCCTCAAAATCTAGGCATCTACTACTATGGTCTACTAATCTATCTACTCTTCACTCCGCCCCACCCCAACCCTGTTCTCTGTGTCCAATCTGACGCTACTTTGTCCCCGTGACAACATCTCTCACAAGTGTCCTCTCCTCTGACATTGCTACCATGCCATGTTGTCTCCCATCAGACTGAGCCCCTTGAGAGCAGATATGAGTTTTGATGTTCTGTTTTCTGTTGGTTTGCTTTTTGTTTTTTTTTTAACTTTTCTTTGTATCCCCAGCACTTAGCAGTGTCTGATACATAGTAGCTACTTAATAAACGTATGATCACCTGTCTCGACTAGAATGCAATCCCCTTGAGGATAGCAATGATTTCAGTTTTTGACTCTGTACACCCAGTTCTTGGTACAAAGGTCCTAGAGCAGAATAGTAGTCTAATAAGGTAATAAGTAGTGTAATAAACCTAATTCAATTAATCTGAACTCAGAGGTAATGCTATTTATTATCCTTGTGAACCTGGGAACATCATTTAACAGACCAACACTTTGGTTTCCTCCAATCATTAAATGGGTATTTTGGACTGGATGACTTGGACAATTCTTTCCAGCTCTAAATTAATCTATAGCCCTACTTTTCTCCATTGGTGTGAAACCCAGACTCTCAAATATAAACCCCGTTCCTAGCAGGAGTGCCTAACCTGTCACTTGGCAACCTGAAACTGAGAGAAAGGCAGAATCATGAGGCAACGAGGTGGCACAGTGGATACAGCCCTGAACCTGGAGGCAGCAAGATTTGGGGTTGAAATCTTGTTTCAGACACTTACTGGCCATGTAACCTTGAGCCTCTGCTTGCCTCAGTTTCCTTATCTGTGAAAGGGAGGTAATAAAAACACTTATCTCTCAGGGTTGTTGCGGGGGGTGGGAACAGATTTGTAAAGCACTTTGCAAATCTTAAAGTGCTAGTTATTCATAGAACCATGAAATGACCCCTCTCAGCAACCTCATACCTAAAAAGTACCTCCACTTTATCATATATGGCAAGCGGTCCTCCAGTCTCTAACTGAAGACTTCTAAGGAGGATCTTCTTGCCTGAGTAAGACAAGAAGAAGGGTTAAAAGGAGTGGAAGAGGAGTCCCAGGATCAGTCTAAGTGACAGAAAACAGAGCAACCAACTGCATAAGGACAGAATTAGCTCTTGGAAGCAGCCGGCTGAATCATTGTAAGAGCAAAGGGCAAGAGAGAAGGTTCAGTCAAAAGGCAGGAGCCTCAAGAGCTCTCAGAAAGGTAAAAAGGGTGATAAGGAAATTTCTTTTCATCAAGAATCCTGGGAAGAATTATTGGGGGGAGCCAAAAAGAAACGGTACATCTAAGGTACTGTAGAAAGAAAATCAGAGTCTCTATCAAACAGTAGGGTCATCCATACCTAGAAAGTGCATCTTTCCAGGGAAACCAACAGCCGCCTTTCTTATTGAAACAACATTATAACTATAGGGAAGCTCAAAGACTGTATTGCTGCCAGATAGATCTGAACATGGAAAAATGGGAATTTAGAACAAAAAAATTGAAGTGGAGGATATGGCTCAACTTTGATTTTTCATTCTTTCATCTTCTACCAACGTATTTGCAGAAGGAGACCCAATTTATTCAGGGGGAAGATGGCTGTCATGGTGCTTCAGATTCACATATCTCTTTGTTGATCACACAACCTCATCTTCCTTCACCCACCCAAATATTTTGAGGATAATTCAGGTTGACAATCAAAACTGACTAGAGTTACAAGGGACTTTCTAACTCTAAATCAGATGGAAGCTTCAGAGACATTGACCCTACTAGAAGAAAGAAGTAGGTTAAAAACACAGACTAAATGCCCTCACACTCTCTTTAGCTTGTTGACTATCACCCCTGGGGCAAGAATATGACTGCTGACCTGGCATTCTCTTTAAGGAGAGAAAGCTGCTTTATCCTATTCCAACAAATGAGTGGGTGGGGCTCAGTTTCTGCCCTTCTCACTAAAAGACCTGAAGCTTAACCTCTGGGCTATAGGCTAAAAAAATGAGTTCAAAGAGCCGACCTTTTGCGGGAAAGTGATAATACGATAGATAGTTAAAGACTGTTTTTAAGAACCTGAAGGTGGCAGCTGTGAGAATAGCCCAACAGAGAGACAAACTGCTAACTTAGTACCCAATGGGAAGTAGTGCTAGCAAAGAGTGGAGTGGCAGGCTAACATCACAAAAAGACCCCTGAAGCTCTGTATCATCATCAGTCATGAGTTTCTAGTGCCCTTCACACACACACCCTAGCTAAAAGTATTCCCTATGTGTGCTTCCAAACTATGTGACCTTTACACATGATCATTCTTTCCACTAATGTGTGTTTATGGAAGAATGCATCCTATGTTTATGGGACTATTCGCATTAGGCTACTTCATTAAATGCCTTTGCTTTGAGTTAATTAGATCTTATGTCTAATAAATACAGTGATAGAGACTCATAAGGGAATACTTTGAACTTGGGGTAGCTTTTCTGGGGCGCCATGTGTGAGGGGTATCCCAGGTCCTATATAATATTTTTATCTTTCAGAAGTCTTTTATGTCTTTCAACATTTCCCCAAAGAAAGTTTTTCCTTGTTTTTGAAATCAAGATGTGTGTGTGTGTGTGTGTGTGTGTGTGTGTGTGTGCGCGCGCTTCATACTGTGCTCCAGTATCAAGACAAACAAAACAACTTGGCCATGGTTTCCACAGACTCAACTGGATATAATCCCATTGTCAGCTGAGAGAAGAATTTCATTATGAGTCAGAGGGGTTCCCTTTGTCTGAATGCTATGCTCATCCTGGGGTTATCCCATTTGGGTGACTTGCACATATACTGTGCTGAAATGAGGTTGTTTGCCTAAACATTTGGAGCAGATGCTGATGTTAAAGTCACTGTTGTTCTCCATGGAATGACTGTTTTGTTCAGATTTCTGCATTTAATTTTCTTATTTGCTTTTCTTTCTCCTCCCTGAATTCTAGCTTGAGCTGCACAAGTCCACAAAAAAATTCACATGGCTTTGTCAACCACTTCAGCCAAATTGCTCCAAGCATCTTTTAGTCCCTTCAGCTGTGGCCTCAACTTCCTCCCTCACATCCCTCCCTTCTCCCCCCACCTCCCACCCCACACGCTCTTATTCGATTTTACAGTAACACCAGTGTTAGAAAAACAATGCATAAAAGCACATTGAGTGGCAAATGGGAAACCACCGAGTTGGCCACCACACGACCAATATCATTTTTCATTCAGAGCCTTCTCTTTTGTCTTACACAGCCTCCTATTCTTATTTCAGCAGCAAAAAAAAAAAAAAATATGTTGTCAGATCTTCTCCTCCTTCCATCCTCCCCACCCCATTCTGAGGTGTCAATGGCGTTAAACAAATGCATGGCCAACTGTTGGAGAAAGATGATTGGCTTCCTCTTGCTACCACTGATCAATTCCTGTGATAAATAGCAACTAGTTAGACAGGAAGCATTCAGTTGGAGAGAGGGAAAAAACCCCAGGATCATATTGGCTAGCATATATATATATATATATATATATATATATATATATATATATATATATATATATATATCGCCCAATGTTTGGTAATGCCTCCTAACACTCAAAGATTTGTTTTTAAGTCGGGACCTCACTGGAATGCAACAAGCACTTATTAAGTGTCTGCTGTGTACCAGGTCTCATGCCAAGAACTGAAGATGAAAAGATAAGAAGAGAAAGAGTCTTTCCCCTCAAGGAGCTTATATGTTGCTAGGGGTATACAACATGAAAACAATTATATATATATGCATATATATGTATATATAGTATGTATATATGTGTAAGCAATTAAATATATCTGTATCTGAATATATAGGGAGGGAGGGAGAGAGAGAGAGAGAGAGAGAGAGAGAGAGAGAGAGAGAGAGAAAGAGAGAGAGAGAGAGAGAACTAGGTGGTACATTAGATAGAGGACTGAACTTGGAGGCTGGAAGAACTGAATTCAAATCTCCCTCAGAAATTTATTGGCTTTGTGACCCTGGGCAAGTTGCTTAATTTCTATCTACTTCAGTGTCTTCATGTATAAATAATAGCAGGGCAGCAAGATGGTGTAGTGGATAGAATACTGGGCCTGGAGTGAGGAAGACCTGAGTTCAAATCTGGTCTCAGACACTTACTAGCAGTGTGACCCTGGATAAGTCACCTGTTTGCCTCAGTTTCCTCATATGTAAAATGAGGGGGAGAAGGAAATGGCAAACCACTGCAGTGTCTCTACCAAAGAAAACCTCAAATGGGGTCACAAAGAGTCAGGCACGAGTGAAACAACTCAACGACGAAATGATAGTAATAGTGTCGTAGGGTTGTTGTGAAGACCAAATGAGATGAAACAGATAAAGTGCTGTATAAGCCTTAAGGAGCTGTAGCTAATATTATTATAATTTTATAATTTGAAGATAAAGAAGAGAGGGAGAACAACCAAGAAAATCAAGAAAGGTCTCCCTACATGGAATGGTACATGAGCTGAACCTTCAAGGCAGCCAGGGATTCTAGGACAGAGAGGTGAGGAGATGATGCTTTCTAGGCATGGAAAAACAGTTTATGCAAAGACGTGGAGGTGGGAAACAGAGTGCCAAAATCAGGAAAGAACAAGTCGGCAGTTTGTCTGGAATGCAAAGTGTGTGAAAGCCAGTGATGTCTAGTTAACCTAGAGAAGTGGGCTAGAGCCAGATTGGGGAAACTTTGAAACACCCAACTGATGAATTTGTGTTTTATTCTAAAGGAAAAAAAATCTCCATTTTGTCTACTGTGCTTTCTTTGTGTCTCTGGAAGATCAAGTCTGTGTTTATATTTCTATCTTCTGTGCTACGTATATTAGTATATTGTTCTTTCTATAACAACTCATATTTGTATAATTCTTCATATTTTACTACAATAACTTCCAACAAAATAACGCTGGGAAGTAGGCGATGACACTATCTCATGTTAATTTAGTTCCTCCAGGTTACAAAGCACTTTTCTCACCATAACCCCGTGGCATAGGCGCATGAGGACTATAATCCCCATTTGATGGTGAAGAAACTGGTGCTCTGGGTGCTTAAGTGAGCTTCCCATGGTCTCACAACTAACATGTTTCTGAGCCATGATTCGAACCCATGTCTACTGACTCCAACTCTAGCACTCTGAAGAAAGGCAGCGTAGGCCAACAGATAGCACGCTGTGCTTAGAGTCAGAAATATTGAGGTCTGAGTCCTGCCACAAACTTTTTAATTGTATGACGCTTAATAAGTCAATTAACATCTCTGAATCTCAGTTTCCTCATCTGTAAAATGGGGATAAAAATAGCACCTACTTCACAGGGTTGATGTGAGAATTAAATGAACTAATACATGAAAAGCACTTTGCCAACTTCAAAACATTATATACACGTGTGTTATTATTATAATAAGCCCTGACACTCTCTGATGGAATCAATGCCAAAATAAGTGGTAGAGAAGTGACAGGTGAAAGAGTGAAGAGGGAAGGCTTAAGACAATTCATAAGACATCTGATTAGCAGTGAGAGGAGAGAAGAAACTGGAAGAGGTGAGAAGTGATTTGAAGGTAGATTGTATCACAAGACCTATAGGAAGACCTAAGGGAAATGGACTCGACAGCAATCTCGTTGAAAGTCAAGCACCTCAGCAGGAAGTAGCACCAGAGAATATAAGGAAAAGCTGCAAGAGTCCTTGTCAAAATGTACCTCAGGGGCAGCAAGCAAGATTAGGACATAGAGATTTCAAGTGTGATCAGAAAGGAAGAAAGAGAAGGTATTGCTGGAAACTAAATTTCATCAGAGACATGTTCACAGGCAGGTAGGTGGCATCATAGTGCACAGAGCTTTAGGTCTTGAGGCAGGAAGACATTCAACCCCTGCCTCAGACAGTTACTAGCAGGATTACCTTGGGCAAATCACTTAACCTCTGTTTGCCTCAACTCTAAAATGAGGATCAGAATGGCACTACCTCACAGAGCTGTTGTAAGAATCAATTGATACATTTGTATAGCCCTTAGCACATTACCTGGCCTATAGTATATGTTATATAAATGCTTTTTCCCTTCCTTTACCTCTCACAGATAAGAGCTGAAGACAGTTAGTGTTTGCAATAGGACTTTAATAAGAATTTGGGAGAAAAGTAAAGAGAGAGCCATAATCATGGGAGAGACCCAAAAATAGGTGGGAAAGTCCCACTTAAAGATCAATCCAGTTGTTGGCAAACATTTATTAAGCATCTGCTCTGTGCAGAGGCCAGAGGTAGGCACTGGAGAAAAAACAAAGTGTAGATAAGACACTGTTTCTACTTTCTTAGACCTTATAGGAACCTCAGAAACTCCCTTTCAACTAACATGTGAGTCAGACAAGATAGGCGGGATGCTATGATCTGAAATTTTATAGGAGAAATTGGCTCCAGAGCATCTGGAGCCACAAACTGGCTTAGCCAACAGGCAGTGTGCCAGTGTATTTCATCCCAGGAATTGGATGGTCCACAAGGGCTACCACTGACAACAACCAAGGATTGAAGATCTTAGATCCAGCAAGCACTGAGAACAAAAGGATTTTCTGTGACCTGCAGAGAGTACATAGTATTTGTGTTTCTACCACTGCTGAATAATATGTGGTTCACAAAACGAAATGTAGGTAGAGCTTCTTTCTAGAATAGAGAATAAAAGATTAGAGGAACATTTGTCTATGACCTAGCCTATAAGAGAAAATGCTTCTTGAGGAATTTGAAATTAAAAAAACAAAGAAGAAAAATTCTCTAAAGAGAGAGAAAAGAATCCAATTTTTTTTGGAAGTTGGAGGGTGGGAAAATAGGACAAAGAAGAGAAAGAGGATTAAGTATTAGGTTAAGGGTTAAATATTGGGATTAAGTATTAGGAAAAGGAGTCTTTCTGTTTCAGAGAAAGCTGAATCCTACAAGAAGGAAGTGTGGCCTTGTACTCCAAGGAATGGTCCTTGTGTAGCTCCACATGTAACATCAGGAAGGAAGTCATCCAGTAAGAGTCAGAGGAAGAAAAGATGAGTCGAAGGAATTAGTGACTCCCTACTGAAGGGTATGGAGGCAGCTGTTTGTCAACCCAACTTTAACAACAGAGAACGCTATTTTCTCCGTAACGCATGTATTTGGGATAGGAGACACAGCTTCCAAAGATATGCCAAACCTGATAGCCACTACCTACTTCTGTGGATCCGCATGGCACAAATGACCTTGCCAGGAGGGACCTAGAATGCATTCCTAGTGATTATGAAATCCTCGGCAAGAAACTGAAGATCTTTGGAACATAGGTGAAATTTTGCTGGAAGCAGCTGCTGTTAGATGGCAGGGGAATCAAAACAGAAAGGGAGATTTGGGAAAAGAAAGGCTTTAATAAGTGGGTGCTATTTGAGAATAGGCTTTAGATTCCTGAGCTATGGTTTAAAGTATAGAAATGGTAACATTTTGGACACAGATGGCACCATATCTCATGGGGACTAGTAAAACAGTTATTTGCCTAGAATCTTACACATTCAATAAAGAAGGATTTATACTGAAAAGGGAAGGGAAGAGAGAGAAACTGGCTAGGATAAATGTAAATGCTATTTTCTTTCTTTCTCTCTCTTCCTTCTCTTTTCTCTTCTCCTCTCCCCTCTCTTCTCTGTGTGTGTGTCTCTGTGTCTCTGTCTCTCTCTGCCTTTCTCTCTGTCTCTGTCTGTCTCTCTCCTAATCAGATTCTTGCAGTAGTCTCCTCACTAGTCTCAGTCTCTCCCATCTCAAACTACCTTCCCTCCAGCTATCAAATTCATTTTACTAAAGTACAGGTTTGACCACTTCACTCTCCAGACCAAAAATCTTCAGTGGTTCCTCTAGGGTTACAATATAAATTCCTATGTTTGGCATTGAAAACCCACCACAATTTGAGTCCAGGCTACTTCTGGGTACTATAGTACCCAGAGCCCCGAGCTTCTCCAGAATGCAGCTCCATAGTTGGGAAACTTTGCAGCTTAGCATACACTCCAAACTATAGCTCAAGAATCCCCATCTATATATTCTCTTTTGGTAGGCCAAGCAGTCTTCATTTAATTGAAGAAAAATGCATTTAATCAAACAGCATTGCAAAAAAAAAATACAAGAAAGATTCCTGCACTGCGTCCTCCTCCCCCACCAGCCTACAAGTTTCTACACTACTAATTACTTTTGGGGACACATATATCTAGAGAACACCATCTAGCGAGTGCTTATTTGCAGAAGAAACACCTTCACACCTCCACAAGCTACATGTGAAGGGGCAGCACGTAGAAAGGAAGTACACACGGCCAGACAAATTCACACCTCTGAGGTTGTGGAAGTGTTGATGCTAGAGTGTCGTTTGGTGATGTCTCTGGGCTGCTCTCTCCAAGTCAGACTCTGAGATGCTCTCTCTTGGGTGTCTCCAACTCCTGCCACCGTGTCTGCTAAGGATCTCCACTTACTGTGGGGCGGCATCCTCACTGAGCAGCTGTTGCTCTAGGCTGCCACCTACAACCAGAATGCAGCTTCTTCCTTTTCCTTTCCTGGGGGAGGAATCTGTCATCTCTAATTTATAGTTCAAGGGTCTATCTTCAACTTTGGGGGGCAAGGGGGAATATCTATCCCAACTGGCCACACCAAATCTATTAGCTAAAGATGTTCTGACACATTTGAAATCTGCCTTCTTAACTACCCTCCCCTCTTTATTTTTCCTCTTCTTGCCATTAAGGGTGGGGTGAGCAATCACTCAAAACTCTAAATTTAGAATGAGAAAATTCCTTTTATCTCCTTCCTGCTCCAAATAGCAACCATGAACTAGCAGATCACATGGGCTCAGTGAGAAAGACTGAGAGGTGTTTACACCCTATACCTGCTACTCCCTTTCATAAACACTCTGTCTAATTCAAAACTGACCCATTAGTTTTCCCCAAACTATACTTTCCATCTACTGCCTCCATATTTTTATCCAGATCTCCCCTATGCCTAGAATGTTCTTTCTTTGTCTCTTAGAATCCCTAGCTTTCTTTACAGCTTGGCTTAGATACCACCTTCTCTATGGAGCCATTTGGGATCCTTCTACTTCTTAACGATCTCTCCTTCTGCAGGAGAGTATTTCCTTACCTGCATGCGTTTATGACTTTATCCCATGTCCCTCCCCCTTATTATCTACCACAGTAGACAATAAGCTTTTTGGAGGCAATTCCTGATTAATTTTTTTTTTCTTTTCTGCCTCGTACAATACCTTCTTTTTTTCTTTTTTTTTCCTTTTTTTGAGGCAGTCGGGGTTCAGTGACTTGCCCAGGGTCACACAGTTAGTAAGTGTCTGAGGCTTGATTTGAACTCAGGTCCTCCTGATTCTAGGACTGGTGCTATATCTACTGTGCCACCTAATACAGTACCTTAATACAGTACCTTTCACAGAATAGGCAGTTAATAATATTTGTTGGCCTAGGACAACTAGGGAAGGGGAGGGAAGGGAATAAGCATTTATATAGGCACTGTGCTAATTAGTATAGCTAGGTGGACAGTGGATGGAATGCTGGACCTGAAGCTGGGAAGACCTAAGTACAAATCTGGCCTCAGTTTCCTCTTCTGTAATATAGGATTAATAATAGCACCAACCTTCCATAGCAGTTTGTGAGGATAAAATGAGTTAATATTTATAAAATGTTTTCTAAAGCTCAAAGTATTATATACATGTTATTATTGAATCAAATTAATTTATTCTACTAAATAGCAAATATTATTAAAATGAGGCAAATACTTTTAACGTCAACTTCACAATGTGGGAGGAAAGTGGTTTGTTAATTTGAAATCACTCTGGAAGTGGGAGTTATTTTTGCATTTGTACATTTTTTTTCTTTGTGTTATAGTTTGGGGTTCATATTCTATATCTCCCTTGTGGGACTGGAAGTATCTTGAAGGTAGGAAGCCTATGTCATTCTTTTTGTTCCTCACTGGACCTGCAACAGTGCCTCACACATAATAGGATCTGAAGAAATATTTGCTGAATGAATGAGATGTTATAGTAGGAGAGTTAAGTAAGATCCGATTCCTGACATCTAGGGAATTTGTGAGTGACACACCCCAGATGACTAGCATCAACTCATTGCTTGAGTCGAAAGATGAGAAAATCTTGAAAATCGTTACTCACTCCTCTTTTCCTTTCGTGTTCATGCATAAGAAGAAAAAACATCAAGTAAATGGAAACAACTGGATGTATTTGCTGAGACCTCAAGAACACTTAACACCTGCCATCTTTATTTTGCTAAAGATCACTTTGTTGGATCCTAGCTGAAGAGAATAGGAAAGCAGGGGATTTCCAACAGCCTTCAGGGACTGATTTTACCTTTCAAATTTTCCAGTTGCCTAAAGATCTTAAGACAGGAGAACATCCAAAAGAAAACAATGATTTGCCAGTAAGTGAGATATGGAATGATTACATGGGCCTATCAGGAAATCATACCTCCCACATGGTTAAAAAGGTCTTGCTAGATCATGTGTTGAAATCCCTAAATCACAGATCACTCAATCTCAGAGCAAATGAGGCCATTTGTACGGCTTTTTCCCCTTTCCTGAAGGGAATTAGCATTGGTTTCTGAGCCTCCTACTCTCATCCTTGCTTTCATGTTCTTTCTTGAGCCTCAATTCCCAGGCCTGATTTTACCCCCAAACCTCATCCCACCCCACCCCACTCTCAAAAAATTCAATTTTAGTCCAAATTAGATAATATACTATCTGTTATTATTATATGCTACATAGAATATAATTATTACTAGAATTAATCATTGGTATCAAACATCAGCTATTACTGTTATCATTATTATGGTTTTATCCTCACCTTTTTCAGATTCCAAAATAGCTGTCGTAGGACCAGTCGATCTCCCATATTCCTTTATTTATAGTCAATGTTTTCCAAACTACCAAATAGATAGATAAAATAACTTATTTTTGAAGTCTAATCAGAATATTAAGATGTAAAGTCATCATCTGGGGGCTCCCTGAAAGCATCCTCAGTACCATTCTAGTATCAAATGGGACTAGGGTGGTGGGTACCTTGGTTTTTCCCACATGATTTTGGTCTCCTCATCCAGGTTTCCAGGTTTGTTTTTTTAATAACAGCAACAATAAATATTTTAATTAAAATAAATGAAATAATGATTTTATATGTATGTATGTGTACGAATATATGTACATATATATATATGTGTATGTAGATAGATAGATAAATAGATAGATAGAAGATAGATAGATAGTTGTAGTGGAAATATGGCTAAACTTGCAATCATAAGACCTGAGTTCAAATTCCAGCCATGCCACTTAGGAGAAGGCACTTGAATAAGAGCATGGAGGAGAAGGTCAGGGTATCAGGAGTAGAGTCAGGAGTGCAGTGAAGGAGTGAGCATGGACTTCCTCTGGCAACTTCCTCAAAATGGCACATCCAGGAGGAATTTCACAATAGAGGTAAGGAACCAAAGAGGAGAAGGGACCTTCCAGGGGGAGAAAGTTGGAAAAGAGGAATAGAGAGGAATGGAAAATCAGGAGCAGAGCTGGGTGATGAGAAAGTGAGCATCAGGCTAGCCTGGGTGCTTCCTCAAAATAGAGGTTCTAAGGGCTTTAAAAATAACTACTTGTAAAGAGATTAACTACCTCCCAACCCACTTCTCTATTCCTAAACAATCTTCATGAAACCATTTGCTTAGCTAGCTTTTTTCCCCCAAAAAGGGTTTAAAGGTAAACTTTAGCACAGTGTTAACTTGGAGATCAGAGGGATGCATATTCTTGAAGTTTGGGTGATAATTTGGCATTGTTCCCTGATCTATTTATACAAGTTTGTTAAAATTATAGGTGATGACATCCTGAAAAAGGAAGGCAAAAAATCCTTCCCTTGAAAGCCCCGTGGATTGATGGATGGATTTACATTTGAAGGAAAGCTCTTGGTAAAGTGTAAGGCTCCGTATGAAGCTAATAAGCTGCTATGAGCTACTGCCCACATGTCTTAGTAGGCCTCAGTTGTGTTTGTCCTTCATTTTTGAAGAGGATCATACCATCAGGGAAATGATGCCATGACTTGCAGCTGACTTGGATTTGAGTGAGGGAGGGCTGTGCGAGGTCACCAGCCTCACTTGCTCCTGTTACTGAGAGCCCTCAGTAAGCCATTGCTGCCTGCAGGTCAACAATTCGAAGAAAGTGAATGAGAAAGGACAAAATACAACGCGCGTGCAGGTTGGAGTCTGATGTTTGGTTCACTGGACTTGTTCAAGGACACTTATTTTCTCAGACACAATATTCTAAGAGTCTTAAGAGAATTCTGAGCCTTACACAGCAAACATAACAATACCTGTGACCTCCCTAGCTTTGCAGGGCAATTAATACTTTCCAAAGTGCTTTCATGGAGGTGAGCTCATTTAGAATCAACTGAGTCAGAGAGTCTCAGAGTTGGAAAGGCCCAGAGAGGTCATCGAATCCAGTGCGTACCTAACAGGAATCCTTTCTGAATCATGTTTCCAACAAGCGTGATCATCCAATATCTGCTTGAAGACCTCCGATGAGTGGTAGCTAACTGCCCCATGTTGTGTGAAGGGGGGTACCATTCCATTTTTATATATCTCTGATTGTTAGAACATTCTCTTTTCCACCAAGTATCAAGACTAAATCTTGCCTTCCCCACTTTGCCACTGGTTCTGCCCTCCAGGGCTAAGAAGAACATGCCTAATCCCTTCTATATATTACAACCTTCAATTACTTAAAAGGCAGATGCCAATAAAGTCCTCCTAAGGAAAGGGAGAGTGGGTCCTCTGGTCCCCCTCCTGACTTGTTTGGTCAGTTGTTCCATTTAGCCGAGATCTGTGTGAAATCTTATGTCATAATGTTTCAATTTCCAACTTGAGGCCATCTCCCCGCTATCTTCCGCCAAGCCAGCAATGAAAAACATTGACCAGAAGTGGGCCAAGGACAAAATCAAAGATACTAAAATGAATCTATTATCTCATTGATTTTATTGCTCTCTTGAATTATGCAGATTGAAACCCAATTCCATCTGCCTGTCTTGCGCAATTCTTGGCCATATCTTCCCATAAGTTTGCCACAGGGAATCCTTTCCGGGTTTCTTTTGACATGGAGAAGATACCGACAGAATCCTCTGACTAACTATCTGTCAACACTTGTCCTCACCCCATGACCAGCCCATCTCTGCCTATTATAGATTTCCCTGGTGTCATCTTTTGGTTTTGGTCTTCAATGTTCCTCATTCATTAAATGTAGTAACCTGCTCCCACAAAGAATTGAAATACATTTATGGGAAAAAAAATCTATTTCAAATGTAGTTGAAATTTCCAACTGGGTCTGAATGGTTCCATCTTGGTCAGGATGTGCTCACAGCAAGCTGCCTGATACGTATCTTAAAACCTCTTATGCTAATAAACTGACAGTTGATATATTGCTATAAGTGGCAAGTTCTTTTCCAGGTCCCTCCCAGGAATAACTTGCACGTTTTCCAGCTATGGAAAGGGTTCAGAACTTTTTTTTTAATATGTTGAAGCCAAGAACTCTGTATTTCATATGATGATTTTTCTTGTTTTTACCTGTATCCCCTTGAGCTGAGACTCTGATCCAAATCAAATAGATAGCTGCCTTCAGTGGCAGCCGAAGCAAACATTCCGTAAGGAGGAAAAGTGAGCTTTTCTCCAGTCAGATTGTCCTGGCCTCTCAGTTACCACTAAGGAGTAATGGCACTTTGGAACAGAAATAGCATGTGGGCAGTTTTTGCCATCAGGCATTAGCAGGTTCTAGGGACTTGAATGAGTTCATCCCACTTCTCATGGGCTCAAGGCTAGGCCTGCACCATGCCAAGACAATTGCAATAAAACTTCTATATGACTATAGTATCCCGGCTGTTAATAGGGACTAACAGATCATGATGATCGGGCTAATTATAAGCTTAGAAATGATGTTCTTACAAAAGTGTTTGCACATTTCTTCAACACACTGGAGGGGAAATAGATACAGGCTAGACTAAAACACCAAAAAGCTCTCCTATTCCTACTCCACTTTTGCACGGTCATCATCGCCGATGACCATGACCTTTCATCAGCCCTTGCCTTGACTACTATAGTGGCTTCATAATTAGTCTTGCTGTTTCTGGTTTCTCCACCTCTCCCACCCATCCTCCACACAAATACAAAACGAATAGTCCTGGGACATAAGCCGACGCCCTTACATGTGCCCAGTCAAAAATCTTGAGGCTTCCTTTTCCTGCGAGGATGAAATATAAGTCCCTGGGGCTTGCATTCTAAATATGGTTCCCTCCTATCTTCCCAGATTGATTTTATATTAATCTCTCTATATACTCTATGTTCCATTCAAGCTAGCCAAATAGCTGTTCCCTGAACTCAACACACCATCTTCTGTGTCTGGGCCCTTGCCCAGGCTTTCCCCCGTGTCCAGAATGTCTTAGAATCCTTACATTTTTCCAAATCTCACCTCCAACATCCTCTCCTATTTCCAGTTGGTCCTGCTTTGCCCCCCTGTTAGTGCCTTCCCTGCCCTGATTACTTTTTATTTACTTATCTCTGTATATAACCCAGCCTCTGCCCCATCCCCCAACCCCCTGATCTCCTTGAGAATAGAAACGGCTCAGTTTCTGTCTTTACTCTCCCAGAGCCTTGAACTTGGGAGGTGAATGATAAAAGGTGAATTGAATCAAATTATGGAATATATATTATAAATGATGCTCTGAATGAACTTCCAGATCAGTGCCTGGAATTAGTCTGACTACTAAGGTGTTGCCTAGTAGGGATCATTAAGAGGCTTACTTCTGTAAATGAATAAGAATTATTTGTAATTAGCATGTCTCTTATGACTTTTAAATGATGCTTCTGAAGTACTTGATTTTTTCCCTCTTAAGTAGTTCAATATTTCCCTTTCAATCTTGTTTCCACTAAAATTAGGCTTAGTAAAAAGGTGACGTGTTATAGTGGATAAAGGGCTCCCCTTGGGGTCTGGAAGTCTTGGGTTCAAATGCAACTCAAAAACAACTCTGACAGCAGTCTGATCTTGGACAAGTCATTTAATCTCTTAGTACTTCAGGCAAATCTCTAAATGTCTAAGTCACAGAACTGCTGCAGCTCTGCGTCAGTGAAGGGAGTTTCCACATGAGAAGTTCCCCATATCCAAAGAATCTACAGATCTAGACCCAAGGGGTGCGATAGTAAATGTTTAACAACCATCTCTGGTCTGTTGGGGGAGGAATAAACTGTATACAAGATACACCTTTAAGTTGAACCTGGATGACTAACATTTTCTCAGTCACCTTCTGAAGTCTTGATAATCAAAGAATCAAGAAATCAAGCTTGGCTTTGTAGTGATTTCCAGGGTGTAAATGTTCCCACCAAAAATTTAACAATTATCTCTTCTGAGCCAGTTCAGGGTGGCTCCATAACAAACCTGTCTAGGCCTTTCTGCAACTAATCTCCATTTACACCCCTACTGCTCCAAAGAAAAACAAATATCCCACAGTGTACCTCTGCCTAGTCATAGTACAAAGGTGAACTTGATCTCAGCCCTCCCCAGTTTGTGTATCTGAATTATTAAGTTTTATTTTAGGAGAGAGGCCGCGTTACATAGTGGAGAAAGACAGTCAGCTTTGAAGGAAGGCCCGGGTTGAGGCCCTGCCTCTGATCCATATGTGAGCGCTCTCTAAGACTTTAAATTACAGACAAAGTGCCAACTTGGGTGGGGACAGTTTCCTCCCTGAGGTTCCCCATACCAATAAAATCGCAGGCTTCATCCTGACTCCATCTTAGGGCTGTTTATGAGCTACACTGAGGCATTTAGGAGTTTTCTGTATCCGTGAAGTCCTTCACACCTCAGGATTTTCAGGGGTATATAATAAAGCGGCCTTTTACCCATCCTGTTGAGGAGTTCTGCGGGAGCAGGTGGCCCTGCTGTCCCCAAGTGCGGAAAGTGATGTGCTGCCATAGTTGGGGATTTCCTGACACACAAGCCCAAAGAGAAAAAGGACACTCGTCAGTCCCTCAGTCAGTGCCCGAAGCTCAGGGTCAAGGTCCATGAACCCCGAGCCTCTGAGGAAGCAGGCCTGGGCCCAATCCAGGGCTTTGCCTACCACTCCACAATGTAATCCTGGGGGCCTCAAGTGAGAAGTGAAAAGCAGCTTAAAGGTCATTGAGCCCCTTTTAGAGAAACTGAGGCCCAGAGAGAAGTGACTCATTCAGGGTCTATACAGTTACTTAGTGTCTATGGCAAGAGTTGAACCAATGTCATGAGATCATAGATTTAGACCTTGCAGGTCATTGAATCTGATAATTTCCCCTTCATTTTATGTTATTATTTATTTTTTAAAATTTATTATCGATTTATTTATTTTTATGAGGCGATTGGTTTTAAGTGACTTGCCCAGGGTCACACAGCTAGGTGTGTGGAACTCAGGTCCTCTCGACTCTAGGGCTGGCGCTCTAATCACTGTGCCACCTAGCTGCCTCCTCCCTTTTTTGTGGAATAATTGCAGTTAAGCGCCCCTTCATTTTACAGATGGAGAAGGAGACCCAAAGCCGTGAAGCGGTTTGCTCAGGGTTAGACAGCCGGTCAAATGTCTGGGGCAGAATACGAACTCGAGATTTCCCTACTTCAAGTTCTGACATCACCAGCATTGGGGTGGAGCAAAAGGGTGTGGGGGAGACATTGAGGCAAGAGAGTGAGTATTTATAGAGCGCCTACTGTGTGCCAGACGTTGCACGATTATTTTATTTGACCCTTATGACAACCCTGCGAGGTAATCACTCTTATTATTCCTATTAAACAGTTGAGGAAACTGAGGCCAATAGAGGCTAAGTGACTTACTTAGGGGCACGCAGCTCATAAGTGTCTGAGGTTAGATTTGAACTCAGGTCTTCCTGATTCCAGGACAGCACTCTATCTGTCTTGTTAATTACCTGTCTCAAAGAGAAGCCTGGATAGTCCCATCCCTTATTCCACGGGACCTCTCTTCACCAGGGACCAGACCCAAAGTAAAGGGAAGAGGAAGATGATCCGGTGGGTGAGAAGAAACAGTCCTCTAACAGCTGGTTAAAAAGTCTGATACGCTGCAGAAATTAAATCAACGTTCCGCCTGGTTGGTCATGGGCCATGGGCCCAGGAAACAGAGGGAAAATAATGACTAACTTGGGGGTTATTTCATATATTTAATGCAGCCAGAAAACTTAAAGTTAGCCACGGGCAGTACTTACCAAGGGTGAATATGCTTTGACATTTACTAATAGTGGACATACGTAAGCATCCAATACCTTCAGCCTTCTTCATCTCCGGATCATGAGTATACGTGCATGAATGAATGAGAGAATCAAGGAAGGAAGAAAGGAAGGAAGGAAGGGAGGGAGGAAGGAAGGGAGAAAGGAAGGGAGGGAGGAAGGGAGGAAGGAAGGGAGAAAGGAAGGGAGGGAGGAAGGGAAGGAAGGAGGAAGGGAGGGAAGAAGGAAGGGAGGGAGGAAGAGAGGGAAAGAAGGAAAGGAGGAAGGAACAGAGGGAGAGAAGGAGGGAGGGAAAGAGGGAGGGAGGAAGAGAGGGAAAGAGGGAGGGAGGGAGGAAGGAAGGAAGGAAGGAAGGAAGGAAGGAAGGCAGGGAGGAGGGAAGGAAGGAGGGAGGAGGGAGGGAAGAAAGGAAGGAAGGAAGGAAGGAAGGAAGGTAGGAAGGAAGGAAGGACAAAGATACTGCACCAAGCCCTGTGTTAAGTGCTAGGGATACAAACTAAAAAAAAAAAAAAGATAGTTGTTGATCTCAAAGAATCAACCTTCTAATGGGGCAAGGGATGAAGGAACAAGCATTTATTAAGTGCCTACTGTGTGACAGTCACTGTGCGGAGCACTTTAAAAATATTACCTCATTTGATACTCACAGCAACCCTTTGAGGAGGTCCCAGTTATTATCCCCATTTTTCATCTGAGGAAACTGAAATAGACGTTAAGTGACTTGCCCAGGGTCACACATCTACTAAGTGTCAGAAGCCAGATATGAACTCAGGTCTTCGGGACCCAGTGCTCTATCCACTCGAGGAGAGTTCAGTGGTCTACTGTTTTTCACTTACCACCTCTCAACTGCAATACTGTATACCTCTGAAAAGTTTTGTGTGCTATTGGAATAAAAAGAATAGCTTGCATTTATATCATGTGTTCAGGTTTGCAAAGTACACCACATAGGGAATGTCATTTGACCTTGATGACAGCCCTGCGAGGTATTACTCCCATTTTACAAATGAAATTATAGGGTTTTTTGTTGTTATGACACAATTTGGGGTTTTCTTGGCAGAGATGTTGGAGTGATTTGCCATTTCCTTCTCCGGCTCATTTTACAGATGCAGAAACTGAGGCAAACAGGACTAAGCGACTTGCCCAGGGTCACACAGCTACTAAGTGTCTGAGGCCAGATTTGAACTCAGGAAGAGGAGTCTTCCTGATTGCAAGTCTGACACTCTATACACAAATTGGACTGGAAGCAAGAGGCATTGTTGGCATCACTACAATAAAAAAAATCTGCTTGTGCCGTTGTATATGGTTAATTGGGAGAGAATGTATCTTCTGCCCCTGAATTATTAATAAATCATCTTTGTGCTTATGAATGTGTAGGTTGTAACAAACAAATGACTGCCTTTTCAAATATTCTTTTGCCTTCCTGGCACATGCCCAATGCTTTTGCCAAATCAAAAAAATTAAGCAGTAATACCACTGTCATCTTTATGAGAACATGTCATATTGGACAGAGAGAGGTTAAGAGCAGGAAAATACCCACCCCCACCCCTATCCATGCCCTTTCCCATCCAGCTTCTGATGAGCCCCTTTGAAGATCTAGTCCCTGAATAGACTGGGCCAATGAGTTCCAGAGTCACAGAGCCCAGTAAAGTCACAGCCTTTCTCTTTAAACAGCACTTGCCTGGCAAAAGGTTTAATGAATGCCCTTCCAATTCATTTACCCAGGCAAGATGGCCCTTGGCATTCCATTTCTCCCAGGAAAAAAAATGCTTCAGAAGAACAGATCAAAGGAGGTCGGTCCTGCATCTAAATATTTTAGTAGCTCTGAAAAACCAATCAAAAAAAGCCACTTAGAAAACTCTTGGGTACAGAAAATTGTATAAAAGAATGAATGCTCCTTTACAGAGAGAGCGGTATTAGATTAAACCAGTAACACAGTCTCAGCTCCAATCTGCTGAGAGGCCACTGGCTATGGGAGCTCATTCCCCTCTCTGAGTCTCCCTCCTTCTTCTGTTGCCATCTCTCCTTGTCTCCCTTGCTCATCTTCAGCCTTTTGGTTTAACCTTGTGGATGTTTGCTTTCTATGCCTCAAACTTCTTTCTTTTGTAGTTTTATTTATTTTATTTTTAATTTGTACAATAAAACAAACATTTCTATAACATAATGATAAATAGATAATAAAGTAATAATAAAATAATAAAATATATATTTATATAATAAATAATAAAAAGATGATTGCACATGAAACTGCAAATCTATTACGTACGATTTGCTATTCCTTTTAAATATATAATAAAATGATCATGTAAATTTTTTTCTTTTGTTCCTTTTCTTCCTACCCCTGCTCCAATCTTTATCTCTGTCAATACCCTTCTTAAAAATGTTTCTTCTTATCCCTTTTCTTTCAAAAGCAGAGTAACATGAGAAATTTTGAGCAGCTTTTGGAGTATTTCTATGTACTATAATAAGCTAGCAACATTCATATGCATACATACATTATATATACATGCATATACATACATACACACACACTTATATACATGCATTAGACTTGTAGTCAGGAAGACCAGGGTTTGAATCCTGCCTTAGACACGTACCAGCTCAGTGACCTGGTCAATAAACAGTTAATTAAGAAGCAATTTTTTTCCATACGCTGTGTGTTGGGCCCTGAAGAACAATCTTCAGTGAAAAAGTCCTTAAGGAACTTATATTCTACCGGGGGGGGGGGCATCCTGTATGTATATGTATGATATATAGGTATTTATGTCAACCTCAACTTCCTTATCTGAAAAATGGGAAATATAAAAGCACCTACTTCCCAAGGTTATTGTAGAAACCACATGAGACAATACGAATAAAGCCCTTTACAATCCCCATAGCAAGGACAATATTATAATGTTATTATATTTCTTATATTATAATAGGTTAAGTTCTGTTTATGTTACTATTGTTATGATTCAGTCTTAGGACTATAGATCTATATCTGGAAGGTTCCCTAGAGTGCATCTACCTTGCACAGATGAGGTTCATGGAGTTGATTTCAAGTCACCCTTCACGCTTCTCTCGTTGGAAGGAGCTTCACTGGATCATGGGATCATAGATTCAATAACAGAAGGGATCTCAAAGGCCATCATTTTATGAAAAGGAGGCTGTGTCCTGGCCAAGGTCACACAAGATAGCAAGCTTCAGAGGCAGGACATGAACCCATGTCCTCAGAGTCCAGAGTCCATGCTCTTCTCACTGAACTGTCTCATTGTTATCAGAGAGCAGGTTGTGGTTCTAACATTCTGGGAACAGTCCTCTATCATTGCCATGCGGAGAACCTCCCAGGGCTTGTGAACATCAGTTTCACAGACACGGTATCTGTTAACCTCTTGTTGTTTGGGTCAGTTTTCCAAATGTTTAAACGTGCGGTCAGCACTGCGGTTTCTCCATCTGTGTTTTGTTTAGGAGAAGCAAGCTCACACAGCACTGCCTTCCCTCTCCCCCTTTATTCATTATCTTTGGTTGTCGTTCAGTCATTTTCAGTTGGGTCTGACTCTTTGTGATCCCATTTGGAGTTTCTTGGCAAAGTTCCTGGAATGGTTTGCCATTTCCTTCTCCATCTCACTCTACAGATATGGAAACTGAGGCAAACAGGGTTAAGCGACTTGCCCAGGGTAACACAGCATCTGCGACTGGATTTGAGCTCAGGTCTTTCTCACCTTAGGCTCAGTGTTCTACGCATTGTGTTACCTAGTTGCCCATTATTGGCAGGACTTTTTCTCCATCTAGGCAGACAAAGTTTTTTTAGGAATATTGTGCACCCACAGCAGTCCCAAATGTCAGAGCAGGCTGCTGTTTCACTGTCAAAGAGCTGGGGAGAGGTGCTCTGATTCTGAGAGACATTGGTGCATTGGGATGGAAGTTCTAAGTAAATTTTATTCTTATTTGTCTCTAGTCACCACTCAATCCGGACTCTTGTCCCCACTATATAAAATATAAAAATAAGTGGTTCACAACCAATTGATTCATAAGACTATTGTCAAGTTTTTATTCATTTATTTCAAGTACTTTTGAGGAAACTCAAAGGAAAAGAAATACTAAAAATCCATCTTAGGCAATTCAAAACATGTCTTCTATTACACGTGGTTAGTGATAGAGGACCAGATTGGTGTCGTAGGTTTATAGAATTAAATCTAAATAGGACCTTAGAGATCATTTACTTCAAATCCTTCAACCAATCAATAAACATAAAGTAAACAGCATCAAATATCAGTCAGCTATCAGAAACTCTGCATTTAGGATAAGGAGAGAGTAACTATGAGAAAAGGGAGAAAAAATTAAAATCCCAGATTTAAGCCCCAACTTGTAACAAGTATATAAGGAAGAGATGCTGTCCATGGGTGGTGGTTTGGGAGAGGCCACAGTGATCCTACCCCTGTAGCAAGGTTATGAAGCCTGGATTCTGACTCTGCTCATGTGTAGATCATCTAACTTCAGCCTACCATTTGATCCATTGCTATAAATTTAATTTTCATTCTCTTGAGCTCTGCGGCAGTCTTAGGGTTTGTTGTGGTAATCTATTTCTCATTAATAAGCTTGCAATCTCTTTCTCATTAAGTAATTAATTAGCTTGGGCTCTCACTTCAATTCATTATATATTAACTATGTAATGAGGTAGAAAAATCTTCTTTCTCAATAGAAGCTACTATTATCTACAATTTAAGAAACATTAAAATTGCTAAATATATACATAATTTATTTAACAAATAGAACTGATAAAAGGTATAAAGACATATATGTAACTATTTATAATAGGACCAATATCATACCAATCCTACTTCCTAGGAGAAGCTTTTCCTGATCCCCAATTTTCTTGATTATCTCTAATCTCTTCTGTCTGTATCTTATTTGTACATAGATGTTTTCGTGCTGTTTCTCCTATACCATTAGACTGTGAATTGTTTTTCAGTCATTTTTCAGTTGTGTCCAACTCTTTGTCACACCATTTGGGGTTTTGTTGGCAAAGATATTGGAGACGTTTTCCAGTTCCTTCTCTAGTTCATTTTTATAGATGAAACTGAGGTAAATAGGGTTAAGTGACTTGCCCAAGGTCACACAGCCAGTAAGTGTCAGAGGCCAGATTTGAACTCATGAAGATGATCGTCCTAACTCCAGGCTTAACTCTATCCACTGTACCATCTTGCTGCCCTTGGACTGCCCCTAGGGACGGTCTTTTTCCATTCTTTCTATCCTCAACGTTTGGCACAATGCCTCATACATAGTAGGATCTTTATAAAAGCTTATTGACTAAGTGACCCCAGTCACTTCAAGCCCTCAATAGATCAGTAATTGACTCATCTTCATTTGTTTGAAAATTCAGTCTGAAATTGTTCAACTCACTCCAGACAATGACTACCATCTACTAAGTATCTTCTTCCTATTTCTCCTCAGGCTTGGTCCTTCCTCTCTTTGTCTTCTCTTAAGTAATCGTACGTGACAAATTTGGGGTTTTTCTCAGGCTCTTCAAAGGAATTCTGTTTGTAATTTCTTTATAACATTGTAGTTAAAATAGTTCCAAAGAAAAAGAAGTTTCTTCTCACTTCCTTCCTATGTCTTCCTTAAAGATTTTTCCTAGATCCTCATGGACCATGAAATAAAAATAAACATACAAACAACAACAAAAACATACCTTCTCAACTGAATCCACAGGAGAAGAAACTTTTATGGCAAACCATTTTGTCAATTAACATCTTAAAGAGGCAGCCACACTTATTTTTTTCTTTCAACATCCTATTTGAGCTCTCAGAGAGACAGTCCAAATATTTGGCTCTTAGAGTAAGAGTCTCCATAGTCTATGTCAGTTAGACATGCGATAGACATTGGCCAGAGATGTTCAAAGACTTGTCAGAGGTCATACAGCTGGTCACACTCAAAATCTCAGATTCTCAAGTCTAAGACCCTTTCCACTGTACTTCTCTGCCCCCTACATCCCAAATGGAAGGAGCTAGCAAGGTTTAAAGCAAGGATTCAGTGATGGTCTGCAAGAGAGTCACCCAAAGACCAGTCGAGTTATGATTGGACAAATTCAGCACCACGGTTGACAATGAATACTCAACCCACAACAACTCTCAAAGATTGTCCATTCAATTATAGATTTGCCATATGCATCAGCAGAAGGAGCCAAGCAAGCAGAAATGACAGACATGCAATCTTTGTAGTGCTATAAGATTGATATTCAATACCACATGTGTCCCCATCTCTGCTCTTTTGTTTACCAGAAGTTCTGGGCAGAGGTCCAGCTCTTTCTAACCTCTATGAGACCCAGGTGACTCTTCAGGGATATAGATACCCATCTAACACTCGCACAGGGTTGTTGTGAGGTTCAAATGGGATAAAACACATAAAGTGCTTTATAAATTACATAGAGCCACATAAACACGAGCTGAGGGGACACAATCTTCCAGAGAACATAAGGGGGTTGTGTCATAGGACATCTGAGGGAGAGAAGAAGCCAAAAGAATGAAAAAATCATGACGATATTAATGCACTTCAGATTGACCAAAAGAGCATCGATAACATCTGATCTGTATGCCTGCTTCCTCACTGTTGTAATCTTTATGCAAATGATCTGTGTAATCAATCAATCAACAGGGATTTATCGGAGGACATCTCCAGCCATGCCTGCTTCCACTGATCATCTCTACTCCTTCCTTACCAGAAAATTGGACTCCACCCCTGGAACCATCCTGGGCTTTGACTGATGAATTTAGGAGCTTTAGTCTTCTCTTTCCCCATTCTAGGTCTCTGCAGCCTTCCTTCCACATCTCCTACCATGCCAGGGACCTGTTTTACCCACCCCCTTCCCACCTCCCCTTTGTGTATTGTCTTCCTCCATTACGATATGAGCTCTTTGAATGCAGGGATCATCATACTTACTTATAGCCGTAGCCCCAGTGCTGCTTAATAAATGTTCTGCTCTCTCTCTCTTCTCTCTCACTCTCTCTCTTCTCTCTCACTCTCTCTCTTCTCTCTCTCTCTTCTCCCTCTCCCTCTTCCCATCCTCTCTCTGTATCTCTCTCTCTCTCTCTCTCTCTCTCTCTCTCTCTCTCTCTCTCTCTCCCTCCCTCTGTCTTTTTCTTTGTCCCTCCCTCCCCTGATGTCTTTTCTCTGAGTCCCTCTTCAGAAAGGTTTAAAAATCCTCTTGTAGCAGAAAAAAACTACATAAACCACAACCACCACAACAAACAACTCCATCCTGCAGTCCTGTTTCTGTAATAGTTTTGTCTCTTCTTGAGCTGGGAAAAAATACAGCTCCCAAGGTTTATAGTAAGGTAAGTTCCTCCTTACAAGGCAAAACGTCTAAGCATGTAAGGAAGACTGTTACAAATTCCAAACTGGACGGCCAATCCTTTGATTTAGTACATTTTAATATACATATATATAACATGCACATATGTATACATATACACATAATCTAGAAATAGAAATATGTAATTATATATCACACATAGTATTATATTATAAACAATATGATTTATATATTATATGTAACAATATGTGATGTCATTACATATCTTATGTAATATATGCAATTCTGTATTATAAATAATTTTATTTATATATTTCACATATATCATTAAATACAATATATTTATATTTCTATATTATATAATATAAATGCATATGTAGTATATATTATATAAATTATCTATTAAGTATAATATATTTATAGGTTAGCCTATAAATATACTTATATGTGTATATATAAATATGCATGTATACATATATGTGTGTGTGTAAAACGGAGTGCTTATGGACCCTAGTTTTTATCTACATATAACCAAAATGGTAGGGAGAAAGAAGGATGGTGGATGATAATTGAGAAATTGTCCTATGCTTGCAAATGATCTCCAGCTGTTCCCAGGACAAAGAACTGAGTTTTCTAGGGTTGTTGTGGAGATCAAACCAGATAATGTTTTCTGAAGCACTTAACCCAGTGCCAGGCATGTAGTAGATGCTATAAAAGTGCTGCTTGTCTCCCCTTCCCTCCCTTCTATACAAGTGTTCTCCCAGTAATACTCATGGTTGTGGATTTTGGAACACCACAGCCTAAGGGGAATCACAGTTGTGGGCATGGCAATGAAGAAGGACAGGCTGGGTGCTGAGTAGGCTGTAGCACTGAGGGCAGTCCCACCAAGGGTATAGTCACACAGAGGACACTTTACTACGGACCAAGAGGGGAAGGTCAGGCATAGTGGTTACTGAAGGGCAGAAGCCCACCCCTCTCTCCTTGCCCCCAGCAAGTAATTCCCTGGAGCAATGGATAGAGACCATCACCCTGGGCTAGATGTGGTTCTAGAGCAGCCCATGCAGGAAACTACCTGGGTTTCAATTCCATGGCTAATACTTACTCATTGTCACTTAATCTTCTTTGGTCTTAATTTCCTCATTGATCTATGACCCTCTGAGTCTATTCATTATGAGAAGATCTGAAATTGAGAAGACTTCTGTTCTTGAATTTGGAAGACCTGGGCTGAGTCCTGGGTTTCTCAGTCTGTGACCAGCTGTATGACTGTGGACAAGTTACTTAAATGGGGTCATTGGTATTTTCACTCCCTGTTTTTCTGTAGTTGTGTATAGGGTCTTGCAAAACTGAAATCCCTACATAAATGTAATCTTAATGAAGGATCTTGGCCAAATGAACCACTGCAGCTCGAGTCTTATTAGACCTTTGCTTCCATCCAGAAATGTTGGCTAAAGCATCCGTTGATTGATTCTTCTCCTTCTGGAGAATGAGGTATTTAAGGCTAGCTCATTAGGAATCAGTTTAGACTGACCTGAGACTTTGCAATAAATGGTTCATTTTGGTTTGAGTTAAGTTGGAGTCTGGCAAAGTCTTTCCTGCCCTGAGCTAGAAACACTGAACTCATTTCTGGCTAAGTCACGAAGTCGGATTGTGGAAAGAGAGAAAAAAAGAGAAGTTTATAGGGTAGCATTAGGAACAGGATAAGGGGAGACAACTACCTGGAGCTCAAATATAGAATAGTAGGATTTTTTATCCCTATATTTTACCTTTTTTTTTAACACAATCCTCAACATAGCTCAAGGCAAAGGATTTAGGATCATTTCTAGCAACCCTGAATAATAGGTGGTGAGCAAAACTCCTTGACCCTGAAAGTTTTCAAGGTCTTAGGAGTTTTCAGTTGGGACTGACAACTTGTAAAAAATGCCATATGCAATAAAAATCATTTTAGAATGGCTCCTTTCTATGCTACCTACCCATTCCCAGACACAGAATGAGCTCATAAAATTGCTTCATATTTTTTTCTCCAAAATCTATCCTCTTTTAACCTATAAATAGTACACCTGCTGGTAAACTGGGGTGTTCGGCTTTTTCGTTCCTGTTTTCTATGGCTTTCGGGTCATCTCTTTGGAATTCAGAACCTGGGGAGGATTTTATGAGGACCCTGGCATTCGTCTTCTTGAAGATATGTTTTACATCTGATTTCATTGTTATCTGCACTTCATCTATCTCCTTCCGTGATGTGCCTTGAAATATGATCTCTGGTGCGACTATCCTCTATTCTTTTTGCCCCTTCTAAAGGCAGAACTAAAATAATTGCTTTTTAAAGTGAATTTAGAGCTTTGGAAAGGTAAGGGAGTTGACAACCTTAGAGACAAAAATCCCCTATTAATTTACCAAGCACGTACAGAGCAGGCAGGCCAAGCTGTTCTCCAGAGTCCTTCCTGTGGATGTCGACCACATTTAGGAGGAATTCCTCTTGCAGAAGGGATGGCCAACACGACATCAGCATGAGGACCTCATTGCTCCTCAGCGCCGCCCTCCCCCACCTCCAGAATTCTCGAACGGATCCAGAGACAGAAATGATTAACTGTTAGATCTGCTTCATTTGTTTCCTTGCCTTTCGTGGGGTTCTTATATGTTTCTCATTTAGAGGTTCCTGATCCTCCCCACCAGAACCTTCCCTTCTAATCTTGTTGTTCAAATCATTTCTACACTAGCACAGGATGCAGGATGTTTACCAACACAAGTGGTATCAGAGCTGGAAGTGACTTCAGCCGTCATGGGGCCCATCCCCGCCCCCCATTTGACAGATAAGAAAACTAAAGGTCATTAGATTGGAAGCTCCTTGAGATCAGGGGCTGTCCTACACAGACCTTAACACAGTACTGTGCACATAATAAGTGTTTACTAAGGGGCAGCTGGTGGTGCAGTGGTGAGAGTGCTGGGCATGGAGTCAGGATGACCTGAGTTCAAATTCAGCCTTCATACATTTCACACACTTACTCGCTGTGTGACCCTGGCTTCTGTTTCTCATCTGTAAAATGAGCTGGAGAAGGAAATGGCAAACCACTGCAGTATCTCTGCCAAGAAAACCCCACAAAAGGGGTCAGGAAGAGCCAGACATGACTGAAAAATGACTGAACAACAACCAAAAAGTGCTTAATAAGCAATTCATTCATTTATTCTTTCATTCATGCTCAAAGTCACGCAGGTGGCAATAAGTGGCAGACAGGGATTTATCCGTCCATTCTCTAATCTAGCACTGAGTGCCTACTGTGTGCCTCTTTCCACATAGGCACTTCCTCCACTTTACAAATGGCTACTACTGTCCTTGGGAGTATCTATGTGACAGAGCTGAACTTGGAATCGGGAAGGCCTGAGTTCAAATTCTGCCTTGGAGACTTACTAGCTGTGTGACTGGAGGAAGTCCCTCTTTTGGGCTCGGTTTTCTCTTCTGCAAAATGGGGATAAAAATAGCACCTACCTCCCAGGGTTGTTCTGTGGATCAGATAAGATGGCATGTAATGTACTTTGGCAAATCTCAAAAGCGAGATTTATCTATCTAGCTACAGATCTCTCTCTCTGTGTGTCTCTCTGAGTGTGTGTCTGTGTGTGTGTGTGTGTGTGTGTGTGTCTGAGCTGGGTTCAAATCCTCCCTTAGACACTCTCTAGGTGTGTAACACCAGGCAAGTCACTTTCTCTCTGAGCTTTGTTTTTTAAATGGGGACAACAAAAGTGCCCACGCCCTGCCTGCAACATGCTCCCTCTTCTTCTCTGTCCCTTAGCATGCTTAGGTCACTCGCTGTCTCTCATCTGAAGCCTTTTCTGACCCCGCAGTTCCACAGATCAGTAAATGAAAAGGCCTTTGAGCAGGGAAGGAGCAGCACCAGCCTCTTGGGGTCACAGGCTGGAGAGCCTAGTGAACCTACGTTGTTATCAACCTCCTCTCCCTCCTTATTTCTGTAATGGGCATATTATTATGAGGATTAAATCAGATAATAATTGTTAAGTGCGTAGCACAGTGCCGAGCACATGGTAAGCACCATAGAAATGTTAGATATTCACCATCACCATCAGCAGCAGCAGCATACTCAAATGAGGCATTGTGTGTAAGGAGCTTTGCAAATCCTAAAACCAGTGACACAGTTGGGTGGTGCAACGGATAGAGCTCTGGGCTTGGAGTCAGGAAGACCTGAATTGAAATCTGGCCTCAGACACTTACTGGTTGTGTCACCCTGGGCAAGTCACTTAATTCTGATTGCCTCGGTCTCTTCAAATGGGATTAATACTAGCACCCACCTCCCAGAGTAGTTATGAGGATCAATTGAGACAATATTTGTACAGTGTCTGGCACATAGTAGGCACCGTATAAATGTTAGCTGTTATTATTATTTCACTGTACAAATCAAAGCTTAGGTGTACAAAAAGGTGTTAGTATGCACACAGAGCTGCTAGAGTAAATTCTAATTAGTGGAAAAGAGATGCTGGCATATATCTCTTTGAAGAAAGCCCCTCCCCCCACATGACATCCTTTGCTACTCAGAAATATATCCATCACAATGACCTCAAAATGACTAATTTGGTGTCTCATTTCCCCCTTATGCCCAGTAGGCATTAATGTGCCACCTTAGTCCAAATCGAGTGTCCCAAAACTCTTAGTGCAGTCCTAGCCCCTGGGTAAGGTAACAAGAAGTTTCCCTATATTATTCTTATGTGTGTACATGCTGCCTTCCCCCACACTCATTTCAACTAAACAAACATTTAGTAAGCTTCTACTATGTGTAAGGCGCTATGCCGAGCATGGAAGAGGTAATAAAAGGAAACCAACTCCCCAGAGTTCTTTGCTGCTGTTGTTGTCTGTATAACCCATGAGAAAGGGTAAATGTGGACTTTCGTTGAACTATCCTGCCATTGTGTGTGTGTGTGTGTGTGCACATTTGAGTACATATAAACACTTCTCTGTGTATATATATTTATATAAGTACATGTTGTCTCCTCTGATGAAACAGAAGCTCCAAAAAAGCAGAAATGGTTTCATTTTCATTGTTGTGTCCCTAGCCCCTATGGTCACACTTCAAATATAATAGACGCCTAAAAATGCTTGTTGATTGATAGGAGGAACAAAAGAGAGCTGGCCTCCCCGCCTCAGCAGTGCATCCCCCTCTCTTAGCATTCCCATAGCTTAGCCTTTATGCCTGGAATATGCTTTCTCCTTTCTTCCATCTACAGAATCTCTGACTTCCTTCAAGACTGGAAGCCTTTGAAGCCTTCCTGATCCCATAATTACCGGAAATGGAAATAAAAAGGGCTTTGAGGGGGGACAGAACAGCCATAATTTAGGATCCTGGGGCTGTCATCCTAAGTATTTCTTTCCTTGTTTGTGTAATTGGCATATCCTTCAGTAGAATGGAAAATCTTTTATTTATTTTTCGTGTTTGGTGTATACTTATTGTGCACATGTTGATTTCCCACTAGAATGTAAGCTCTTTGGAGACAAAGACTGGGTTATTTTTATATCTTTGTATTCATTCCCAGTGTCTTCAAGCATTTAACAAATGTTCATTTAATGGAATTAATTCTAAATATTTAAAGTAATTCTCCAGTTCCTCCAGATTGATAGCAGCCGTTTGAAGACACACACAATGAAACCTTATTAATGTGGACCCTACTTATTCAAAGCTTCGAAGTTAGATTGTGAGCTCCTTTAGAGCGGAGACTGTCTTTTGCCTCTCTTTGTAACTCCGGTGCTCAATACAATCAATGGCTGACACATAGTAGGTTCTTCACATATGTTTATTGAATTGAATTGATGTTGGGCAAAGAATGGGTGGCAGAGTGGGAAGCTGATAAACTTAGAATCAGAAGCCCTGGGTTTGAATCCTTACTGTGCTCCCGGCTAGCCACCCTGCCTTTGACAAGTCCGTTAACTTCTCTGGACCTCGATTTCCACTTCTGTCAAAAAGAGGTAATAATGCTTACCCCGTAGGAAGGTTGTGAGGTTCAAAAGAGATTCCAAGAGGCATTCTGATTCTTCACCATCTTTGTTGAGCTTGACGAACTGATAACGACGATTGGAGTCGGAAAAAAAGGTTAGCTCACTTAAACCAAATTCTTTGAAAGAAACTGAGCATCATGGATAATGTGCTAATTATGGATTATTTTGGAAGCTAGTAGCTTTCTCTCCATGGACTTGAAAGTATCATAGAATCATATAGAGTTTAGTGCTAGGAGGAAACTTAGAATTCCTCTCCAAGTGTTCTTAGCCTGGGAGGAGGGGTATCTGCATATATAGGAATGTAGATGTTTATGTGTGTATATATGCATGGGCATATGTATGCATATATACATATGTACATCTACGTGTGTATATATATATATGTTTATATGTGTGTATACATGTGTATGTACATATACATACGTACATCCATGTGTATATGGATATATCTTTTACTTTTTAAATATAATTGATTTCCTTAGAAATCTGATGTATTTTATGAATTTAAAAATATTCTTCTGAAAAGATATACGTAGGCTTTACCAGGAGGTAAGGTGAGGTGAGGAAGGCGAAGTGAGAACAGTGACAGCAGTGATACTAGTAGCTAGCATTTACATAGCACTTTAAGGTTGATATATAGTATTTTTCATATATCCTCTTATTTGATCTGACTCACACCAATCCTACAAGGTAGGTGGCATTATTATCCCCATTTTACAGATTAAGAAACTGATGGGGAAGAGAGATTGAATGATTTGTCTTTAGTTGCACAGCTAGTAAGTGTCTACATTAGGATTTGAACTCAGGTCTTCCTAACTCCAAGCCCTCCACACTATCCACTGTACCACCTAGTGGCCTCACACACCTACCTGTGTGGACTTGGCCAAGGTCACATAGCTAATAAATAGTAGAGTCAATATTTGAAATCCCAACCCAGCGCCCTTTCCAAGACACTATATTATAATAAAAGGGTATTTCTTGAAAGGCATTCTACAGTTCAGATTCATTCTCATTCATACTGGCCTTCCTCTCAATTATTCCTAATTAATGAGACTCTCCTGTAGTGTGTTTCACCATCACTCTGCATAAATGGCTACAGATGGTGGGCAGAAATAGGTAATTGTCAATGTCCCCTTTGCATTCTGGTCCTCCCACCCTGCTTCTCCTCATACTCCTACCTTTTTCAGAGCCAGGTAACTAGGATTAATTTTTCTTTCAATGTTTCCAGCTGTTTTTAATCATATATTCCTACTTTGCTGCTGTAGATTTCCTTTTCATTACAGAAATAAAATGAAAATGCCGTGGGGCTTTTCACATTCCCTCATTGTCAACTCTCCTAACCTGAAAAACCTCTCTGTTTCTTCTGTAACTCAGTGTGCCCTCTCAGCTTTTTTGTGTCCAAAGCTGATAGACCAGAACTGGAAACTGAAGTACGCTCCCTGACTGCTACCTGCTTTTTTTAATTGGCTCATTTTTTAGGCTCCTTTCCAAAAAAACAAAAAAAAAAGTTTGAACAGTTCAGACCATGCAGGAAACTGGGAAGTCAGGTGATTCTGCATTTCTGTGGAGAAAGGGGTTGTCTCCTTAAGGTTTGTGTGATAGTCTATCATTCACCAAGTAACAATTAATTTTCTTTAAGATCTGCCCTTTTCAGTACTAAGAGCCCATCTTGATTGCCAATACAGGTTTCTGAAGAAATTTAGAAGTAAAACAAATAACAGGCAGGTGTACTTTGATGAACCTTCCCCTCTAACAGGGAAGAAGATTGCAACCACCATTCACAGCATGATTCTAGTTCATGTTTCCCCATAGATCTTCCAACCAACATGCTGGGGACTTTTCACTAGGTCTCTTGATCTTGCCCCCAGGTCTAAGACATGTTCCTAGAACATAAGCCAAGACATAACAAACTCTACATTTTCTCAGTTGTTGTTTGTCTTTCACTTTTGAAGAGGACCAATCATCATCATGAGATGATGACCTGCCCGTGAAATAGATTTGTTCATTATAGTTTAAGAGTAAGCTGTAATCCAATTTTTTTGTGTATAATCCAGTTTAAATTGGCTACACTACAACATGGGAAAATGAGTAACCCCAAACAAGATGATCCACAAGCAAAAGTAAGGTGGGACGGTGGAAAGGACATTAACTCCGGAGATAAAGAGTCTGGTTTCAAATCCTGCCTGTATACCTGTGTGACCCTGAACAAATCTAGACTGTGGTCTCCTTATCTGTAAAATGAGAGGATTGTACTGGGATGCTGAGTTCCTTTCTAGATCTAGGATCTTAGAAGACTCAGCTTTGGATTATATTATACGAGATTTGGATGCATCAGCAACTTACTCATTATGCTTTGTTTTCTGTGTCTTTCTAAACAGACTGGCTAAGACTAGAACATTTGAAAAGACTTTAAATGTAAAGTCCCACTGACCCAGGAGTGGGGCTCTGAGTACAACCAAACATGGCGTGCCATTTCCTTTGGAAAATTCCGATCTCCATTAAGTGGCACCATCCATAATTAATTCCTGTCTGACTCTTCTTCAGGGAAAATGTTTCTGAAAACCAGAAAATAGCTTTCTAAACATAGCAAATACTGATAATAAAACCCCTCTTTCTAAGTAGAGGGTTGATGAGGGCATTCTTCTGATAAACGTGAGGAGATCTATATTTCCCAATGAAGAGTATAGACATGTAAGTTACTACATCTACAAGGAAGAGTGATTGAGTTTTACCAATTAGGGATGATTCAGTTGTCATGGGTTAAATTGCATTAGAACAATACCTTTTACATTGGGCCTTTTCAAGAGAGCCAAGTGGAATACCAGCACCCCTTTTCTAGAAAGAACTTTAGTTGGCTGATCTTATAACTGAAACCAGAGATCTGAGAAAGGACTTTGCTTTCAAGGTAGGGAATACCTGTTAAACAGTCCCCTAGGAACTGTCCATACCATCCCTCTGAGTCCAAGATGCTGTGGTAGAAAGACCAGTTATGGTATAGTAAGAGTTTCTGAGTCTTAAATACCTAAATCTGGAGGAATGCAGAGACTGAGAGACAAAGAAGGAAGTAAATATGTTCCCAAGAGAGGAAGATTATTGGTCAAGACTGGGGATTTCCTATAAACTCACTCATCCTGGATCTTGGAAGCAGGATTGCCTAGGAAAATGTTTGAGTACCTGGGGGATTAGGGACCTAGCTTTTCCAAGAGAAAAAGGAAAGAACCCAGACAACAGTAGCATCTTGGGGGAGAGGGTTCCATTGGTGGCTTCCAGAAGTGAAGGAGCAGCATAAAGCTGGGTCTAACCCAGGAAATCCTTGACTTTGAATTCTGTGCTACTCCTGTGGCTTTATTTATCCAGTGTGTTTCTTACAGAGATGAGTGCTACCTGTCTGGTAACACCAAGAGCATTGCCTTTGTTGAGGGAAATCCTAATCCTCTTTGTAAGTACCATGAGGCATCAGTGATACAGGCAAAAGTGCATCTGTTCAAGAGTCAAAGGACCTCAGTACAAACCCTGCTTCTGACACTAGCTGTGTGTGACATTGGGCAAGTCAGCTTCCCAGCAATTAGGTATTTCATCTGGAAAATGAGGGGGGAGGGCTAGATGCCCCCCAAACTCTCTTTATGATCAATATTTAGGATCCTCTGACTCTATGAAAAAACATTTATTGAATGCCCCTTGTGTGCCAGGCATTGTCCTGGGATACAAATTCAAAAGTGAGACTTTGCCTGCCCTCAAGGATCTTACCACCATGAGTGTCTATATGGGAAGTGGACCTTTTTTTACCACAATGATGGAGGCTTAGAAACAAGCTATATCCTGGAATTTCCAGGGGATTTCTGGGGGAGGATGAACGAAATCAAGATTTATGATTGGTGAGTCCTCTAGACTGAACTGAGTCCATGTGACCAAGAGCTCGGGCCACTAGGTCATGAGTTACATAGGTCATAGCATCATAGATTAAGAAACAGAAGGGATCTTAGAAGTTCATCTACAAAATTTTTCATCTTATGAATGAGAAAATTGAGGCTTAGAGAGGTTAAATTACCGATCTCAGGTCATGAAGGTAGCAAGTTTAGAGCTGGGATTTGGATCCATGTTCTCCGACTCCAAACCTTGTCCTTTTCTCTCACACCTCACTGCCTCTTAACATAAATAAAGAAACTACAATTCAGAATGGTTAACCCACATGTAAACCACTGCTAAGGCAAGAATTTGAAAGAAAATTCCACATCTGCTTATCCATCATTGTGATATTGCAGCATGACATGGGTGAAAGAATACTTGGTTTTCTCTTAACCATGTCAAATGTGGGCCATTCTTTCTATGGGAAAATGATTTTCCCCAAAGCCAGGGATCTCTCCACTGACTCTTGTTCACCAGGTCCCTGGATCTTGCAAATTCTCTTTTATCCCCCATCCATCAGCTTACGATCTCATTTGTCTCCAAACTTCTTTAAAAAAGACATTCTTAAAGAATGTTTCAGAGGGGCAGAAAGAACACTCCCCATCCAAATCAAAAATTCTTTAATACAAATATGATTTTATTGAATCTCATTCCCTTTGAAAGTCTTAACTGAATTTGGATGCTGAAAAGATTGAGGAGGATTCCATTTCCCACATGGGGAATTGAACAAAGTAGGAAAAAAAATAGTCAAAATTCGTACTAAATGATATTCTTTCATTTAAAAAAAATAAAGAGAAAGAAGAGGAGCGGGGGAGGCTAATTCCCTAGCCTCTGGGTTGGGAATTAGACTCACGCAAACCCATGGAAGGAATTATTTCAGTTTAAAAAATGTATTTGTAAAAAGCGATATTAATGTCTTTTGTTTTTAAATCTTTCATTTCCAATATACCACCCTACCTTGCCCTGGAATTGGATTGTCTATTGTAGCAAAGGCAAATAATGGATCCCAACCAAATGATACCTCAACCACATCTGACATCAAATGCAACATTCCATACCTGTAGCCCCCCACCTCTCTGAGGAGAAGAAAGAAATGTGCTTTGTCGTCTGCTCCCTGGGACTGAGGAAAATATTTCTAGTAAAATATTTCCATAAACCTATGTGTTCAGAGACTCAGAAAGGGAATGTATTTACTTGCAGGCCTCCTGAGTAATAAGAGAATAGTTTGATTTGATCCAATCCCCAGGCAGAGAGAAAGCCTCCAACATCCCAGACTTTTATGGGAATGCAATCTGGAATAGAAATCTTTCCTTGCTCTCCCCTCCCCCTCCACTGGCCAAAGTTTCGGAGGTGGGCAATCATACCAAATCTGATTTAATAATAGTTAACATTTAGATGGCACTTACTATGTGCCAGGAGCTTTACAATTTTTAGCTCGTCAACCACTCCGGGAGGTAGGTACTACTATTATTCACATTTTAAAGGTGAAACTGAGGCAAATAGAGATTGAGTGACTTGCCCAGGGCTATACTTCTAGTAATTGTCTGAGGTTGAATTTGAACTCAGGTCTTTCTGACTCCAGGCCCAGTGCTCTGTGCACTATGGCACCACCTAGCTGCCTAGGACTACCCTAAAGTTTTTCAGGCTTTTCTGGCCACATATACTTATTAAAAGCAAGAATGTACCTATCCGAGGAGAGAAAACCTTTCCTCCCCAGTTTAATTTTGTTTCTGTATCTTTTCCTGTCTCTCACTAAAGGACTTTCTGAATTGACAGTGAGCACCCAACCCCTTGGTTATTTATTGAGAGGGCATCTGCTGGACAATCTGCTGATTAATCACAACCTGGATATCAGAGACAATTAAAGTGGCACACGAAATCCTAACCCCAAGCCAGAGTGACCATAACGGAGAGACCCAAAGCCAGCGATCAAGAAAAGATTAAGCCAAGAACAGAAAGCTAGATTGCCTGAAATGTGTCTCTCCTTGGCTCTAAGGAGCTCGACACTTGGGACAAAGAATCTCTAGCTGGAGATGAAAGCATGTTCTAGCCCAAGACTGCAAAGAATCAAAGACTGCAAAGAATCAAAGACTGCAAAGGCTGCTCCCTATGGAAGAAAGCCAGGAAGGTTTTTGGTTTCTTTCTTTAGTAGATTTCTGCTGGTCCAAGGTTGAAGGCTGCTACTTTTCTAAGAGATTTGAAAGAAAAAATCTTTGGGGTTTTAAAGGAAAATAACAGGGCAGAGCATACTCTTCTGATGAGTAAAAGACTAGATTAAAACAAAGACTAACCAAAACAAAAAAACTAGAAGTAGAGAAAAATAATACAACCACAGATCCATTGGAGTTATGCCTGGTAGCAGTCAGCACAGAATGTGTATAATGGAGTAGTAACCAGCAGAAACAACACATTCAGTATTTCAGCACCTAGCAAATGCAATATCTATGGAAGAAGCAGTATGATTGGCAGAGACCAGCAAGAAATAGGTTGAGTAGGAGAAATGATAATATTGCCAAAGGCCACCAGCGGCCCTTCACTGTCGGTGTTGGTATAAGTTAACCTTCTGCATGTGTGTCTAGAGCATACACATTTCCTAAATGTGTGGTCCCACTATCACATGATCCAGCCTCACATGTTCCCTATGTGTGTCCATTCTTCCTATTTTTGGTATGGGTATTTGTGGGAGAATAGGGTTTGGGGGAGAAATATTTTACGACTACTTTTTATGCTACTTCATTAAATGCCTTTGTTTTGAAGTACTTGTGTCCTCTAATGAAGGTAAACTCATTGGCAGGATCTTTTGAGCTGTAATTTTGAGTGGATGTGGACCCAAAGAGTACCTTGGAACTAGACTAGTCTCTTTTGGGATACCTACTCTATGAACCAGGGGTGGTGTGCCCAGCTGCTGTGTCACTTGTAATTATTTCCTCATCTGTTATCCTACTAGAGGATCATAGAGAGTCTGTAATGTAGGGAGATATCATACTGTTCATTTTACAGATGAAAAAAGGGTCAGTAAGATTCAGTGATTCACCCAGCTTCCTATACCTTCTAGGGGCCAAATCAAGGACTTCTGATGGAAGTCTACCACTCTTTCCACCAAAATATGCTTCCATAATAAGTCATTAGCCAGATGAGTTTATCCCTAGAGAATAGACACCTAAAAATTGTGACAAGGAACAGGTTAGTTTTGATAAGGGGAGAAATGGTAAGCAAAGAACTACCCTACCATAAGGCATTGATCAGATAAGGCATTGGGTAGAGTGTAATAGTGAAACATGAATTGAGATTGGCATAAAAATATTGGTTTCTGAGGATATAGAACCTGAATTGTTGGATCCTAGAAAGGCTACTGAGTATAAATGTGGCCAACTTCACAAGTGGATTCTAGAGTCAGCCCCAATCCCAGCAAGAAGTACTCTCAGAATGCAAGGACAGGTGTGACTCTGTTGGCCCATTTTCTTATGGATGGTCCATCCCAGTGGAGTGTCAATAGAGTCATCTCCACTGCCATAGCATTCCAAGTTACTTCCACTGATCCCCACCACAAGCCTCAGCCCAGCAGAGAGCTGGGGAGGGATGGGGATAGAAAGTTGTCTCCCCTTGGTGACTGTAGGGATTATCTGATGCCAGGTAAATAGATTTTTACCATCATGGCTTGGCATAATTTCAAAATATTCTAATTCTTATACTAATTTCCCCTAGAAGCCTGCCATTTTAAAGATTTCTCAACAAAGGTAGAGCTAAGTCTTACCTTTACTGAGGCTCCCTCAGTTGTCATGGTTAGGTCATTAAAATACAAACAAGTACATTTCTTTTTTTCTTTCTTCTTTTTTTTTTTGTTCTGCCACATGGAGCAATGTGCTATTTATTATCTCTTTCTGACTAATCCTCATTTTGTTTTTAGTGCTCAGCATTTTCCTTTTGGTGGAGAGCCCTAGGTTTGGCACAGATTCAGGGAAAGGCTGAAAATGCTTCTTAGAAACTATTTTAATCCCAAACAGTTAACGTTGGGAGAACAGGTTGAAACATATGTAATAAAGGCATTTGAAGTGTGTGCAATTATCTAGAAAGGGCAACAGGGGACAGAGGAGCAAGACTGTTCCACCCTTCAGTGGAATAATAAGCCAAGGGAAGGCCTCACCTGGTGCTCAGAGGGTCAGGATGGCAACCTCAAAATGAGATGAGAGGGCAAATGGAACAGCTTGATAAAACCCAAATGAAGCTATTTCTTCTCAGAGTTCAGGTCTTTCTAGCAGAGCTATTTTCCTCTCTGTCCTAGCAACCATTTCAAAAATTCTAACAAGATCCAGAACATGATGTCAAGAAAACATTAATAATATTCAGTACATGGTAGATGAAAGATGGCAGGTTGTCACTAGATGTGGGCAGAAGCATTGCTTCAAACCCTGCCCAAGGAGGAGAGAGTTTTTGGTGATTAGGTCTTGTTTCGAGGACAAAGATAGAGGGTTTCATGTGAGGTGTGATCTCCCTGGGCCAACTGTTCAGTCTGTTCATTTAAATCAGTCATAGAATCTCAGAGTTGAGAAGGTCCCCGGTTGCATCTATTCTAATCCCTACTGTAACAAGAAACCCCTGGAGAAAATCAATCATGGATTCATTCATTCATCAAGCCCAACAGGTGCCAGTCGCTGTGTCCGTCTCTAGATAGAGACAAAAATGAAATCCCTGCCCTCCAAAGCTTTACATCTTAATGGGGATAACAAGGTAGATGGAGAAGTCAGCAAGTGGTTACCGTGCCTTCTGAAGACTCCAGCGAGGGGGAAATCCCTAGCAGCCAACACCAACAATTGTTTCAAAGCTCTTCCTCACATTCAGTTTGCCCGACAACAGCTTCCACCTGCTGCTCCTGCTTCTGTCCTTTGGGGCCCAAGCAAAACAAGTGTAATCACTGTTCCACATGACAACCCTTCAAGCACCTCAAGGCCACAACATGCTCCCTCCTCCAAATCTTCTCTTCTCTGGGGTACACATACCCCCAATTCCTTTAACAGAGCCTCTATGGCATGATCTCAGAGGTCCTCCACTATCCTGGTTTCCCTGACTTTTTGCCACAGCTGTATCCCATCTTGGATGCTTGGAGGGAACCTTCAGTCAGATGTCCTGCATCCCCGATTTTAAGATGCATCCCCAGATACCCTGAAGCCCCTCCAAGGCTGTGGCTGCCCTTTCCACCCCAGGCCTGGTGCCACAGTCATCAGACGGACAAGACCTCAGAGGAGGAAGTGTTTTCCCAAAGACAAAGCCTTACCTGGCAAGAACAATTAGGAAGAACAGATGGGCGATGAAAGAGGAAACCATTGCTCAGTATTAAAGCAAAATTATGACAATCCATGAGAAATCTATAGATTTCTAACACACGTCAGCCTTCCCTGAAGGACCCACTTCCCTGAAAATATAATACGTCTGGTATTTGCCCTGTCAAAGCCAGACATATTTTTTTAATTGAAGCTTGGACTGAGAGTCCTGATTTTTTTTTCATCTGTAATTTGCTTTTTATGTGGAGGGAAAGAAGATCTGTTTCTCTTCCCTTTTTGGGGGGGGGTGTGGGGTGGGGAGGAGATTGTCCTATGTCTGAGGAGAAAAAAAAACAATCAACTTTGGGTCATTTATCTTCTGTGTTCATGGACTCAATGTGGGGATCCAAGTCTGGGTATGTTTGCGATACAGGCGTTTTCATTTCACCATTTTACAATCACACTATTCTCAAGTGTCCTATGTTCGTTTTCCAGAACCTTTCCTAACCCGATGACAAGGCCGTCGTCTGTGTTTGTTAGCCATGTCGTGGCTGCCTACCTTTTCATGTAATAATTGCTTTCAGGGGTGGGGGCTTGCGGAGAGGCAGTATTGCTTTGTTTAAATGAAATACATCATAGTGCAACCATCTGTGAAAATAGCCTTCAGTTCTCCCCAGATTCAGCCGTGGTTTTAAAAAAAAAAAAGAAGAATAATCCGTTCATATGGGAGTGTTTCGAAGGCTAATGTAATATTGTTGGAAGAGATGATGCTGCATTTGTGTTCTGGCACTGGCTTAAAAAAATGGGCCATGAAAGAAATAATTGAGCCTTATATCTCTGGATTCCTTTTATTCCTGTTACCTTTAGAACAAGCGTTTCTGAAACAGGAGATACCAACAGGCTGCATTCTTGGAGGTAAATGCTGGAAATGAGATCACAGGATCAGAGATTCAGAATGGAAAGGCACTTTAGGGGTCATTAGGTTCAACACCCTCATTTTATGGATGAGGGCACTGAGGCCCAGAGAGGTTTGGTGACTTACCCAAAGTCACACAGCTAGTAAGTGTCTGCGATAGGTCTGAGCATAGGACTTCCCGGCTCTGATTCCAGTGCCCTATCTACTACATCATGTCACCCAACAATTGGATTATTACATGCCTTTTGTGATTTTGGGAGACTTCCATTTGGAATTTATGGGCTCACGGAACTTCTAAGTTGGCCGCAAGGTCAGAGCCCAGCTAGTCAAGCCCATCTTTGAAAAATAAACTCTTCTATGGCATCTTCACAGTTGGGCATCCATCCTTGTTCATAGACTTCCAGTGAGGTGGAAACCACTGCTTTCTGAGGCAGTCAATTCTGACTTGGGACAACTTTAATTCTTAGGAAGTTTTTTCTTATATGGAGCTTAAATGTACCACTTTGTCAATTCTACTCAGTGCTCCTTTGGAACGAAACAGAATAACAATAAAAATTATTAATAATAATAATGTATATAGCTCCAGGCACTGTGCACTTTACTTACACTTTACTCCAGGCACTTTACAAATATTACCTCGTTTGATTCTCACTAGAACCCTGGTCGTTGTGCCATTAGGTAGATAGTATCATTATTTATATTTTATAGTTGAAGAAACTGAGGAAGACAGAGGTTGAGTGACCCATGTAGGGTAAATGTCTGAGGCTGGATTTGAGCTCAGGTCATCCTAACTCCTAGTTAGGCGGCTGGGTAGTGCAGTGGATAGACCACTCAGCTTAGAATCAAGAAGATGACTTCATGAGTCCAAATCCAGCCTCAGACAGTTACTAGCTATGTGACCCTGGGCAAGTCACTTACCTTAGTTTTCCTCAGTTTCCTCATCTGTAAAAAAGCTGGAGAAGGAAATGACAAAGCACTTCAGTATCTCTGTTAAAAAAAAAAAACCTGAAATGGAATTACAAAGAGTTGGATACAACTGAAGAGCAAAATCTCGATTCCAGATTCAGCGTTCTATTCGTTATGATGCATAGACTGATCTTTCACAGTCTTTTCACTGATCTTTCAAGTACTTGAACACAGTCACCACATTCCCCAGAGTCTTCTCCTCTCCAGGCAAAATTTCTCCATTTCCTTTTATGGTTCCCCAGAAAGCATGAACTCTAGATCCTTCTGGACACTAGAGTTTATCAAGATCCATGGCATTGCTATATTCCAGATAAAGTCTGAGCAGGACAGCAGCAGAGGATCCTCTGAACAACCATCCATTGATTTAGCAACTATGGTATGTATGGTGCTGCAGAGAGAGGGCTAGCCTTGTAATCAGCAAGACTCAGCTTCAAGCCTTGCCCCGGAAACATGCTGCCAGTGAGACCTTGGACAAGTCACTTCAGGCCACTTTCTAATGCTCTAAGTTGCAGAGGAGTAGATTCACATCAATGGAAGGAGTGCCCATGCTGGGAGTTGCTACACTAATAAAATCTCAGCTCCAGATGAAATTTACAAGGGACTGCACTAGGCAAAGAGCTTAAAAACAAACAGTATCTTACTTCAAGGTGCTTACAATACACGGAGGGACTATAACCTAGATACAGACAAGTAGATACAATATAATTCCAAATAACTACAAAGTAATGGTTGGGGGAACCACCAAAAACTGAGGACAGGGGGCAGCTAGGTGGCCTAGTGAGGAGAGTACCAGCCCAGGAGCCAGGAGGACCTGAGTTCAAATTCGGCCTCAGACACTTGACACACTTACTAGCTGTGACTTTGGACTTAACCCCAATTGCCCTGCCTTTCCCCCCTCAAAAACAACACAGAAAAACTGAGGACAGGAGAAGGATCATGGAAATCTGTAATAGGAACCCTGAAGAGAGTCAAAAATCTTGGCCATTTCCAAGTCTTCCATTTGCTACCTAATCACTTCCCCATTCTGATCCTTAATTTCTTTATCTGTTCAATGACTAGACTAGAGGAAATGACCCCCAGTGATGCTGTTTAAAAATGGCTAACATTCTTAGGGACAAATGGCTTTAGCTTCTATTACTTTGCAGCAGCCCCTCTGGGATACGCCCCAAACTTGTTCTCATACTCACGAGAGGGTGGCAGCTACCTTGGTAGGATGCCTGTTCCTAACACTATCTAGCTCATGAGACCCTCACCCATAATGCTGCCCATTAACAATCAGCCATTAGACACAACTAGTGCTTAGTAAAGGCATTTACTAAGATGAAATAGTAAAAAATAACTACAAAGCAGTCCTTTCATATACCTGGAGTATATTCTTCCAATAATAAGCAAAAAGTGGGCCCATATTTACAGTACAAAGGTAATGAAGCACAGGTTTAGGGAATCCATTCGGCAAAGGCTCTCATTCCATTTCTGCTACATAGGTTGCTTTGCTGAACTCTTTAGGCATGTTCCTCACTGGGCCATTCTAGTCTCTACCATCTCCAGCTTTGGACTAAGCTACCATCTCGGTCTGAAGTACTGCTGTGCTCTTTGAGAAACACTAGGACCTTTGTCTCTTTGATATCTTTGGCTATAGGACTATCAGTGGTATAGCTGGGTCAAAGGGCATATACTTTTAGTAACTTTCTGTGGCAAAAAAAAAAAAGAAAAAAGGAAACCAAGGGACTGTCCGCCAGTTGTGGAATGGCTAAACAAAAGATGATTCATGGATATGATGAAATACTCTAGTGCTGTAAGAATAAAGAAATTGATTATTTCAAAAAGACAAGCAAAAAAGAGTGAAGTAAACAGAACCAGGAAAACAATTATACTATAACAGAAATATAAAAATGAACAATTTTGAAGATTCCTATAAACTCATTAGAAATTAAATGATCACAACCAGAAGAACAGTTTATACAAAAACAACATTATAAAGACGAACAACTTGGAAAACTGTAAAAAAAAAAGTCTGATTGACACAATAACCATCCATGATTCCAGAGGACCAATAATAAAGCATGACATCTACATCTTCACAGAGAGGTGATAAACTTGGGATGCAGAATGAGACATATATTTTTAACGGTCCATGAGAGAATTTGTTTTGCTTGACTATTTGTTATAAATAATTTGTTTTCTTTTCCCCCCAATGGGGTAGAGGTAGGAGAGAGAAAAGACAGATTTCTGCTCATTTTTTTTTAAAAAACTTAATTTAACAAAAGAAAGACAGACTGGGAAAATTTGTCCTAAGACTAACAGAGGCCTCCCTAGTTATGCTCCCTTGGAGTTTCATCTGTGAGGTCTACCACTTTCTAGGCAGGAAATGGGAAAGCAGACTTGTAGCGTCCACTTTAACAATTTTCCTGGTACAGAGCTGGGTCCTCCCTGTGAGCGATCTCACCCTAACAGATGGCGACTGTCCATTATCTTGCTCAAATCTTCATTTCTACAGGCTAGGCTAGGCTATCACCAGGCAGCAGCCATTTGTGCAATAATATCCAAAGAGTTTTAGGATTGAGAATACCCCAGTTTTAAAAACTTGAAGTATTTGCTATTGATCCATACTAATGAGAAGGTATGGGAAAGGTAGGGAGGCAGCCCATGCCCTGGAATCAAGTTCATCATCTTTGCTAATTTCCTGGCTTTTTTGCATGCGAGATGAAAATAAATCTACTCGAAGTTTAACATCCATTACAAGATGCAGAACTCATTGTGTTTGTTACTTACCCCTCACATACCTTTGTCAAAGCCTGGTAGGGGCATACCCTTAGACCTGGATGTTAATTGGGGGAAGAACTCAGAATAATTACTGAATTGGCCAAATATTTACCCAACTCTCTCCTGCTTTTGTGCAGGGTCCAGAGTAGCTGAGGAAACTTCAAATCTGTTCATTTTGAATGTCTTCTTGGCCTTGCCCTCCATTCCCCTCCTTCTCATGCTATTGTTTTAGTTAGAAGATCAAAAACTGAGGCCCTGCTTAGAATTTCCATCTTGTCTTCAGAACTAATTAAAGACTTGGATTTTTAAATATCCCTATTGGTAAGTTACAAAATAACTGTCCCTTGCCATCAAATTCCAAGGAACAGGATGGAAAAGTGAGTCGTTTGGAATGCACATTTAAGAAGCTGCCAAGGGCCAGGGGCCTCTCCTTGATCTGAAAGTCATAAGAGGCTATGAGATCATTGCTTAAATTTAATTATACAAAAGGGAATTGGGACTTAAATGAATCAATTTATCATTGATTAGGTTTGTCTTCTCTGCAGTTGAAAAACAGCTTGCAAAGCAGAAGAGAGTCATTTTATGTGGTTAATGTGGAGCGTTTAGATGTTTATAGGAAGGGGGGAAGGGGAAGAGACATTTGCCAAAATGCTTTGATCCTCAAGAGCTGATGGGGGAAGGGACAATGCATCTTTGTAATGCCCCCAAAGTCCACCTTTTCCCATATGGCATTTGAGACATGGGGCTTAAGTCTTATTACATTGGGGAACAAATTTATTCTAAAATAATCCGTAACATGGTATATTATTTTAAGAGGATGGGAACTACATATGCACGTTCACAGACAACTGAAAAAAATTACTTGAAGGGCATCTGTGAGATTAATATTAAGATAGACCCATAGATCCATAGGAGACTGGACCCCATTCTTCCCCCTACCCCATTTAGAGATTTCTAGGAGATGGATCAGGCCAATAAGAAGCAATATGGCTAGTGAATGGAGAGCTTACCTTGCTTGAAGCCAGTAAGACCTAGGCTCCAGACCCACCTCCTCCACATCCTGACTGCAGGATTCTGGACAAGTCCTTTGACCTCTAGAGTTCTAGACAAGTATACTCTTACTCCCACTAATTACTTCCTGTTTACCCTGTACACAGCTGGCTTTATACACACTTGTTTGCATATTGTCTCCTCCCTTCCATTTTAAGCTCCTTGTGGGCAGGGGCTTTTTTTTTTTTTGGCTCTTTTTACATACTCTGTGCTTGGCACTGTGCCCGGCACCTAAAGGCACTTAATAAATGTTCATTGATTGATTGATCGGTATGATTACGGTGATAACTATAGTTATGGCATATTCAACAATAGCTGTAAGTTGCTGAGAACTGGCTGACCTGACCTGATGGAGAGAGTTTCCTTCATTTGGAGTCCCATATGTCAGTGAGATCACAGGCCCAGTCTTGATCCTTATCTTGTAATCAAGCAGGAGACCCATAGATGTAGAGCTGGGAAGGATCTAGCTTAAATCCTTCATTTTGTAGATGAGAAAACTGAGGTCTGAAAGTAGATCTTGCTTGAAGTCTCAGAACTGTAGGGACTGAGATTTGAACCCAGTACTCCTGATTCAAAACACAACACACTCTACTATGCTGAGCTGAGAGAATACACTCTAAGTTTACCACCAACCACGTAAAATAGTCTCTTAACACATAAAGAACTGAGCTTCAATGTGTGGGTTTGCTTTTTAAAGTGGAGAATTCACTGTGGTCATCATTTAAAGAAGACAGCTTGGCTGCCCTGATTTCTGAAGGGCCCCAGAATATCTATATTTTCTGAAAGGGGCAGGCAGACACCATCCTTCAGCAAAGAATGCTGCTTACACTTTCTCTGTAGTTAACATGGTTTGGAATGTACCACATATGGAAGGGTCAGCACTAGCCTTCCCCAGTCCCACTTCTGTGCTTTCTCTGTAATGACTTAGAAAGAACAGACTTTTTTCCTTGTCCATGATCCTCTCTGTGAGATTTCCAAATAACCATTCTTGTAGGAAAGTTCCCAAGAGCTACAATAAGTTGTCTCTTCAAATATTTTGGGATTCAGTAGGATTTGGAAGACTGGGAATAAAGTATATTTACGTTTAGTAACATGAGATCCATGGTTCAGTCAGAGAAAAAGAAGAAGGTGGAAAGAAGGGACAAGATGGTGATCAGGACAGAGGTTTCCCTCTGGGTCCATTCTTCCATTGCCCACATCCCCTGCTCCATGAGTAATGAGCTAATTAAAGCAAAAAAAAAAATTGTCTAATTTTTCGAAAAAGCTTTAGTCTATATTGGAGACTGTGGCAGTGCTCAGTGATATAAAAAAAACTAAAACAGGGCTCCTGAGCCATTCATTCCCCTTCTGGAAGTGTGAACACCAGTTGGGAACTGTATTAGGTTTCCTACATTCCTTTGACTGTGTACAGGAGGAATGGTTACAGGAAATGAAATAAACAAAATTATGTTTACCCCAGAATTCTCGGTTTTAGAACTGTTAATATAGTATCTGGTAGCTGCCTGACTCTAAAAGAAAAGGATATTTAGCTGAACAGCAGGTTTTTTTTTATCATGTATTATTTTTCCCCCTTTCATTAATTTAATTCAAAGAGTAAAGCACTGTATACGGTATCCAAGCATGCTGGTTCCTTCATTGTGTTTAGACCTTGACTCTATTAGGTCAAGGTCACATGACTAAGACTCATTGAAATAAGTTCAGGCAAGAGGAGGGATTTTTCTAGAATGGTGAAGACTTGGAGCTCATTCCAATTGAGTGTAGTAATATAAACCCTGCCCACTAGCCTGAAGTTGGCGCAACCACCTGAAGAAAGAGAGAGAGAGAGAGAGAGAGAGACAGAGAGAGAGAGACAGAGAGAGCTAGAGGATAGAAGCTCATTCATACTCTGAGAATCACAAAGAGCTTCACACTTCCCCATCACTTCTCCTTACTCAACTGAAACACCTAAATGCCAAGGACGGCTTGCTTGTAATCTTTCTGTTTTTTTGTTTCCTTACTAGTGGCCAGAATCATCAGCTGGTGGTCAAACTCAAACTCAATTTCTTCAAATGACCTTCACCAACAAATAGTATTCATCGGCAGGGTCTACACTATGGCAAATCAAGCAGCTAAGAATGAAAAGTTCTGTTTGCTGTATGATATTAAGAACCTGTGAGATTGGTCTTATTTAGAAAGCAGGGTCCACGCACAGCTTCTTTATTTTATATCTCTCCCATTGGCTAGCAGAATGGATTGCTCACAATTGGTGCTTAATAGCAGAATGGATTTAGACAAAGTATCTAGATGAGTGATTGAATTTCACTTTTCATCCAGATATTTTGGCATAACTTAAGCACGGTCTCTGATGAAAAGAGCCTACAAGCTACCTTCACCAGCAATGACCTGATTTCTTTGCCAAGTAGAGGGATGTGGCAGCCAAAGGCAACACCATTTTAGAATGTACACTTGCTTGTAAAATCTTACAGAGAATAACGGTGAAAGATTATGAACAGTATTGCCTCATAAAACAGAGAAAAGTATGGAGGAAAGGACAAATTTACAGCAAGTCTTAAAGGAAATCCAACTAAGCCAAACCATCCCAAGGGCATTTACAGAATGAAACTAGAAGGAAGACAACAAACTGATGAAAAATAGAAAAGATCTGTCAAGATTTAGAAATCTATCAAATTCTTTCCTTCATCGATGACAGTGGAGCCAAGACTTTTGGACTCTAATATCAGAGTTGCTGATTTACTATAAGGTATTTAAAGAAAACAAGATAAGAAGGGCAGCTGAACTAAATACACAAGAGAGAATAAGGAGGAAGGCAGCACAGTTTTGAGGGTTTAGCTATCTGAAAATAGGAAAAAAAATGAAAGGACTGGGGGATATATCTTATTTTAAGAAAGGTGAGTGAGAAAATATCGATAACTACTAATCCATATGCCTACTTACCAATATCAATTCCATCTTTCTGAGATTAATTTCCATGTGTGTAGAGGTTCCTTTGGTAATTTTATAAGAAGGAAACAAGTAAAGCTTCAAAAATAATGTATGGTAGACCACACTTGTACAGTCACAGAAATACAGAATCACAGAACCATAGATCTGCAAGAGACCTCTGTAGCCATCAAGTCCAGCAAAGACTTGAACAAGAATCTCCAATATGACAGAACTGGCAAATAGTCATCCAACCTTTGTCTGAAGAGCCCTTGTGAGGAGGAAATGCCTCTTTCACTGACTGAAGCAGTCTATTTCAACTTTGGTAGCTCTTATTTTAAGGAAGGGTTTTTTGGGGGGTGGGTTTTTTTCATGATGGTGGTGAGGAGGGAATAGGTCCCTGATATCAATCCTAAATTTGTCTCTTGGCAACTTCTACCCACTACTTCTAGCTCCTCCCTCTGCTCACATGATAGTCTTTCAGATACATGAAGATAACTATCATGTTCTCATGTCCTCCTGAGCCTTCTCTTCTCTAGCCTAAACATTCCCAACTCCTTTCACTAACTGTCCTGTGGTATGGACTTGATTCTGTGCTCCATTCTGATGACTCTCAAAGCTGTAGAACTTATCAATGTCTTTCCTGAAGTGGTGCCCAGAACTGAACATTTCCCCAGATTTACTCTGGCTGCAGCAAAATATAGCTCCATGTGTTTTTTTGTTTGTTTGTTTTTGGTCCAGACACATGATGTCATTGCTATAGAGGAAATTTCCTCTCTGGATAAAAATTAGCAACTTCTGCAATTTGTAGTCTCCCACACTGGGGTCTCTGAGAAGTAGGGTGACTTTCCCAGAGTCACAGAATAATAATAGCTAAGATTTTCTAATGCTCTGTGCTAGGCATTGTGTTAAGCTCTGTACAATGATTATCTTACTTGACCCTCACAACAATCCAGGGAGGTAGATGCTATCATTATTACAGATGAGGAAACTGAAGCAAACAGAGGTTAAGTGACTTGCCCAGAGTCACACAGCTAGTAATTAGCTAAGGCTCTATTTGACTGACCCCAGGCCCATCCATTGAACCACCTCACTATCCAATGCGCATGTGTATTTATCAGAAGTAGAACTTGAATCCAGTTTTTCCTGACTCTGCAGCCAACTCTATCCACTCTCTTTATGGTGTTTCTCGGGGAGACTGTCACATAACCATTCCCAGAACATATAACTTTCTCAAAGCACCCCAACCTCATATCAGCTTTCGTGGTTACTATATCTCACTGTTGACTCGTGCCAAATTTGCAGGGTGCTAACATCCCCTAACTTTTTTTTAGGCCAATTATTGTCTACCCAGGACTCTTTCATACTCTTAATTGCAAAGCAAATCTTTGGAAAGTGAAAGACTTTATGTTTATCCCTTGTAAATCCTATCTTATTCAATTTACACCAGTGTCATAGCCTGGATCTTTTTCAGTCTCAACTCTATCATCTACTACAGGGCTGTCCAAAACGAGGCCAGCCAGCTGCATATGGCCCCCAGTGTGATTTATGTGGCCGGCCTAGAAATTTACATAAATGCTTTAGTAAATGAAGCTGAGCTACAGCAGAGCTCTCACTAAAATGGCAAATTGAAATATATTGTCTATTGTTTCAATAAAAACCTAAGGTTGGACAACCCTGATCTAGCATGTTAGCTATCTTTCCTAGCTTTGGTCATCTTCAAATCACACAACTGACTAAAAGATATGGTAAGCATAAGCATTATTATGCTTATTACTTGTTAACTAGAAAAACTTGTTAATTACAAAGAAAAAACAAAACAAAACAAAACAATTTTCTGATCCACAGAAGAAACTTAAAGTATTAAAGGCCCTCCCCCACCAGGTATTCCCTTTCCATGTGATAAAATGGTACAAGATTCCTGGGAAGATGTACCAACAATAATAACTTTGTTCCATGATCCTCTGATCATCAAATGAGACATAAAATAGAGGCACAAGCTCATCAGTCGTGTTTGCCACCATCGTGGAAGAGTTCAATGCAGATTACAATTGGAAGAAGGATTCTCTACATATCGTGAGATCTTCCTGATAGTCTAGTTTGCAAATAACATTGTGCTGAATTCAGCATGTCCTAGAATACTGCACAACTTCTCAAATTGAATCTATAATTACTCAAAAGAGAGTGGCCAAAATAGCTATATGGGGAAAACCAAATGGATGATGAATGCCTATTGTCCAGGAAGTGATATACGGTTTGATGGACAGCCCTTAGAGTTTATCTACCTTACATAAATCTTGGACAGATGATCTCGATGCAGAATTAAACAGGAGTAGGAAAGTGTATCAGATGCTCTTCAAGAGACTTTACAATGCTTCTTTATGATATGAAACCTTTTCTATGTACCAAAGTTCATTTTTTTTTCAAAACATTGATATTTTTATGGTGATGCTGTATGGTGTGAGCTAGGGAATAATAACCACTCTCTCTATGGAATAGTGTGTGTGTGTGTGTGTGTGTGTGTGTGTGTGTGTGTGTGTGTGTTGGGTGATATGTAAACAAGGAGTTATTGGAAAGAGTCATCAGAGATATATATGACTGTATAAGAGAGGTGGCCAGTCATGGAGCCAGAGGGAGGGAAGGATGGACTGTCCTTGTATTAGATTGGTGGCCACACAATGTCATGAAATCTAGAGGAAAGTCCTTAGTACCTTGAGTGATAATGTGGAACATTTATGGGAGAACATGGGCAAGTGTCACACAAGATAAGAAGGCTAGCCAGGTCATTAGAAGGAGATTCCACAATATTGGTGAATCACAGATGCATTCAGAGTATTGGTGGATGAGTAGGTACAGACCACTGTGCATCAGCTAGCAAATGCCATTCTACTCCTTCCTCTGAGCTCTGGTGCTGTAAGGACTAGAATATACTTTAGAATTAATCCAGGGGGTGGACTGCCACTGAAAAAAATGCAGGAAGTTTGAACTTCCCTTTCTGTATTGGTAGAGAGGTGATTTCAGAATGCAATATTCCTTCTCCTGCAGTAGTTTTCCCCCCTTATTTTTCTTGTTCTGGGAATTGGGGGGAGGGGGAAGGGGAGCGGAGGGATGAATCCTAATCTTTATATTGATGCTTTTCTTTTGGTTTCACATGAAATCAGCAGTGAGTTAACTTTTTTAGTCATTCTTGATTTTGAGATGACTTCTCTTTTTACATGGACATTTCTCATCTGACTTACAGGCTTCCAAAAGAAATGCCTCTAAACATCAGTGATGAAATGAATTCATGACAAAGTGTGGAATGCCCATATATTATCTGGTCAGTTGGGGAGGAAGAAAAATCTACCCCAAAATTCCAATACCAAAAGACCCAAAAGAAGTTTGGGTTTGTTGTTGTTGCTTGTCATTTCTGGCATATTTGGAATACAGTAAAATTAATTCTGAAGTCCATGTGGTTGATATTACACTTCTCAGTCAAACATTGTTCATGTCTTCAAGAGGCTCTAAAGCTTTTTTAATTCAGTGAAGGATGTCGCTCAGATATCGAACCCCACATCTCTCCCTCCTCTCCAGTTTTTTCAAGAAAGTTATGAATAGTCTCATTTTAAGAAATCCCAGATGAACTGGACCAGTGCAAATGAAAAAATGGCCCTCACAAGCAGCTGTTTGCAATGACTATGCAGAAGTAGGTGAAGCGGAACCCAGATGTGGCAGAGATGTTAACGCTGCCTTTCAGGAAGAGTTTTAACAGCTCTGAGCCCATGGTGAGTGGTAGCGGAGGGTAGTGGGGTTTGGCCAAAGCCTCCTTCATTGCTGGTGCTATGACACATCATCTGACAGTGCTGAGCACCAACCCCTCTCTGCTGATACTCTCTTTTCCCTCAATTTTGCTCTGTCTCTAGTCTCTTCCAGCATCTCTGATAGCTCCTTCTCAGTATCCTCGTTGCTTCTTCTCTCTCCACTCCTAAGTGTGAGTGTTCTTCAAATCTATGCTCTTTGGCTTGTTTCTCTTTCCTCTCAATACTTTCTCTGGACAATCGTTTTCCTCCACTGCTGTGGTTGAAGTTATCATATCTATGCAAATATTCCCCAAATATATGTGTCTACCTCTATCCTTCCACCACTACCTTCTGGACATCTATACCTGAAGATTACCAATCAGTGGACCAGTCCAATTAAGTCTCCATTCATAACTGATCAACAACCATCAATAAATAAGCATTTATTAAGAGCCTATTAAGTGTCACTTATCCATTCATTCCCTGCTTTCCTATTGCCATCACCACCATCTAATTCAGGCCCTGGTTAGTTGCTGCCTCTTAGTTGGTTCTCCCTGCCTCTAATTCCACTGGCACCTCAGACACAACAAATCCAAAAGAAAACCTAATTAATGTAATTCAAGCAAACCAACATTTATGAAGTGCCTATTGTATGCTAGCCACTATGCTAGAAAAAGGCATTGATTAAGCACCTACTGTTTACTAGGTCTTGGGTTAGGTGCTAGGACTACAAAGACAGAATGAAAAGCAGGAAAAGAGTCATAAACCTGAGCTGATCCTTGAAGGGCACTTGGTGCCACAATAGGTAAAGGAGGGCATTGCAGGTATTGGGGACAGCCTCTCCAAAGTCACAGAAACAGGAGACAAAATGTCAAGGCTGGAGAATAGCTAGCAGGTCTGTATGACTGGAACATGATAGTCATAGTAATTATGATAAGAGCTAGAAGGCTTGAGAAGTAAATGATTTACAAATATTATTTCATTCGATCCTCACAATAACCCTGAGAAGTAGGTGCCATGATTATCTCTGGGTTACAGTGGCCTCATGAATGAAACAAGGGGATGGAGTTCACAATTAAGGTCTCTTCTATTTCCAAATATTTTATAATTCAATAAAGCAAGGAAATCAATAGATATATTTTTGAGCAGGAATTGAAGATGGAGGTGTCATCAGGTCAAATATCTATATAATGCCCTATATTGTCTTGCTTTTTCTTTTTGAAGGAGAGTACAAAATATAGTCATTTAAAGCCCTGTCAGTGTTCAAGCTTGTACTGTGAAGGATTTTGGTGATGAACCTTATTCATAGACTTATCCTTTGATACCAAAAAGGAAACAAGCATTTGGGTTACTTACATATCTATGGACCCAGCAAATTATATGATTTCTCTACTGTAGTTTGGTCCATCCCAGTTATAGAACACAATAGTCATTTGGGGGTGGAGGAGCAGCTGTTGCAATCCCTCCATGTGGCTGCTTCTGAACATGCCCTGGTCATATCAGGGTCATCCAGAGGGCACTGCCAAAATGTGGCTGAAGGCAGAAGGTGACAGAGTGGCCCTCACATTCCTCATGGAACCACAGGATCATAGCTGGAAGGGATCTTACGGACTATCTAGTGCAAAGTTTCCCAAAATTATTTGGCCTACTGCCCCCTTTTAGGAAAGAAAGATACTTGGTGCACCCCTGGAAATATACGTTCTTCAACTCTTTAATGTTTTTTTTTAATTTGTGTCATTTAAAAATATATAATATATTTAAATGACACATCTTAAATTTAATAATTTATTGTAAATATGTGGGGGTTTTCCTGCATTGAAATTTTGATAACACAATATTTCATCAAGCAACCATATAATATTGTATCATAAACAAGTCATTACAGTCATATAGTCCTACCAATGCACGCTGGACTTTCTGACAGCAGGCTCACCTGCCAACACTTGCCTGTTAAGACCTGTCCATGAGCTTGACTGCTGATCGATTACAGCTTGCATTTTGTGTGTTTATTTGGAAAATAATATAATCACTACAACTTTAACTCTGTTACACAACAGATGAAACATGTGAGAACGGTTTTTCAAAGTTTTCTTACCTTCTCTTCTTTCCTTATGCTCCCACTGCCCCCTTATTTTTACTTAATGCCCCCCTAATTGTACTGGAAGCTACTACTGCCCTTCCCCCATATCGATCCAAAGCCTTCCCCTTCCCTCCCCCCTGGGAGTGGTATTGCTCAGGGAACCTATGATAATTCAACCTTTCATTTTACAGATGAGGAAATCAAGGCCCAGAGAGGGTCCAAGGTCAGTTAGATCATGAGTGACAGAGCCAGGATACTTCACCATTGTATGTACCTTAGCATCTGTTCATCAGCCCAGTCCTTTAAGGGGGTCAAGGGAACATTAGTACAGGAAAAGATCCCTGGCTCTGAATTCAAATACTTCCCCTGAAGTTTTAAATATTTCTGCCTGTGTGACCTTGGGCAAGTCATTTAACCCAGACCTGCTGGACTTGAGTTTCCTCATTTTTAAAAGGAGGTGGTTGGACTAAATGGCCTCTGGGATCCCTGCCCCTTCTATAGCTACAATGCATCCCTGAAGTCCACCGTACAGGCCAAAAGCAGTCATCCTTTTGATGATCAATCAACAAACATTTATGAAGTACTTACTAACTTCAGAAGCTGTGTGTAACCCTTACATACCTTATCAGTCCTGAGCTATTGAGGCTGAATTGACTTTGTCTCTTTCTGGGTTCTAGCCATTCAATCCAATTCTGTCATTCATCTACTCCAGTGTCTGCACTTGAAACTACCATCTCCACTTTGTCTGACCCTGGCATCTCTTTCTTTCTCAAGACAGGTTTGACCAAGGTTTGGAACTTCTGAGACCCAATTTTCATCTCTACTTCTGTACCTGGCTCCTTTCCACAGATGAAGAACAGATGGACTGAACTCTTAAGACACCGACTGGCCTCAATGCTATAAGGGGGTGCAAAGAACAGGGCTATGCATTGGGCAGCAACATGGAGTGTGTGTATGTGTGTGTGTGTGTGTGTGTGTGTGTGTGTAGAGGGGCTGTGTATTTCCTCCCCGTGATAGTCCAGAGATTTCCTACAGTCCCTAGGCCTCATGGTCCATTGGTCTGTATCTTCATACTGGTTAGGGAGGTAAATAAACCTCTACAATGAGTGAGGGTATAAGGTTAAAAAGCGCAATGGAGAGTGTATCAATGGACATTGGATCACCACAGTTCCCAGAAGGACCATGCCGACATGTCCATAAGCATACCACTCCCTCCCACCATGCTATATAAATACTGTTACCCTCTTTTCTGAGCAACTGCTGCCCTTTACCCCAACTGAACTTGGTGCCAATGTTGCTGCCATTTCTCTCAATTATTTTCACTCCAGGTGAAAAAAATCTTATTTATGCCTCTAAATGACCTTTACCTAGTAGCTTATCATGACAGGTGGCATTCAGAACACCCCATTCATCCACCCTTCACTGAAAAACTAGAAGAATTACTTAGTCGCTCATGGGAATATTTTGAAATACATAATTTGAAGCACATACAGACCGGACCTGGAACCTTTGGGTGAGGCTGAAGGAGCCAGGATTGAGAATTCAGGTATATTTAGATAGAGTAGGACAGGACTCTCAACTTTTCCCATAGAAAGATAATTCCTGCCTTGTAGTTCCGCCACCTTCCTTTTCTCTCTCCTGAGGTGCTCACCCTATCATGACTATATGCAAGGCATGACACAAAGTGAAGATGTTTTTCTGTCCTCTAGAAGCTAGCAGTCCTAAATAAAATCCACTCATGCCACTCGGCAATAAAGGGACACTAATGTTCGGCCTTGTAATATATATTTTGTTGTATATTTGGAGGGGAAAGCAAATTGTACATGGTGGATTTGCAATTTCATGTACAATCGTATTTTTACTATACTGTGTTATGGAAATGCTTGTTTTGTTCCGTGAATTGAAAATATTTTTTTTTAAAAGGAAGAATACAGCAATGGCCATAAGGCTACTATTATTGTTGGAACGAGCCTTTCAACAAAAATGACATAACAGGACCATGGAGTTGACTGTCTTTAGAGCAAAAACATGGTCCACAGATCACTGGGATCCCTAAGACCATTTTTGGGGTCTATGAGGTCAAAACTTTTTTAATAATAATACTAAGATGTGATTTGCCTACTAAAATACTCCCCCTTTTTCCAACTACATATCCGTGTAAAGCTGGATTCTCTTCATATACTTCAACCAAAACAACATATTACAGCATATTGAATTCAGAAATAGAAGAATTTAACTGTCTCCTATTAAGCCAGATATTAAAAAGATTTACAAAAATAAGTAAAACCATGCCACTCTTCTCACTAACTTTCTTTTGTTTGGAAAATATAGGGTTTTTTTTTCATTTTAAAATGTTGCTTTTGGTGATATTTAATGGGTTTATTATAGGTATTTAAATGAATCAATAAGCATTTAAAATTTACCAGCTTTAATTTTTAATGTGGTAAAAATCAATAGATAAAACCCACATTTAAAAAAATTTTTGGAAGGGGTCTTCAACAAATTTTAAGATTGTAAAGGGGTCCTGAGGCTGAAAAGTTTGAAACTCACTGCTTTACAGTAGCCTTAAAAGCATAAATAAAGCCTAAGCGAATTGTAAGTTTAAAAAAAATTTAAAAAAATAGGGTGGTTGATAAGCTAAAATGAATTTCTTCAAAGAAATAAGAAATTATTTCTACTTTACTTTTGGAGAAGCACAAAGGAAGGGAATATGAGAAGCATCTTTATCATCATAGGAAAACTTAGCTTCTCAGCTCCCCTTTCCATGTTTTCTTACCCCCTTAGAAGGTAAGCTCCTTCTGGACAGGGCGTATCTTGCTTGCTGCTTTTTTGTAACCAAGATGCTTACTTAGCAAAGTGCTAGTACATAGTAATCCCTTAATAAATGCCTTTCTGTTCATACATGCATACATTCATTCAGGGGACAAGTGACCAACCCAGGGTCACATCACTAATAAACATATCTTTGTGCCTCTAAACCTGGAATTTTATCCACTATACTAGGAAAACTATAAATTATGAAATAACTTTCCATTTCACAAAAAATCAATGTAACCTGCACTGGTTCTTTGTCTTTTGACCTTAATGGCATTGTCAAAGTCTTGAACTGTATCAGAACTGTGGACTCACTGAGGCCAGAGAGAGACAGCTCAAGCAGGATGAACATTTTGTAGCCCTCACAGGCCATATAGTACATGATACATTCTCAATGAGTATTTGTTGAATGGAATTAGATTGGACCTGAGTGGATGAGGACAGGATTTGTGATTTCATTAGTACAGAGAGTCTTCAGTGAGGAAATTCCCTCTCCCAATACAGATCTGCACTTTCTGGGGTTTTAAAGGTTTATTAACTATAGGATGACATAAGTAATGAGCTAAAGAATTCATTTTTAGGATCTTACTTTTTTCCAATGTAGGTTGGAAATAATACAAATCCTTCATTCCTTTATTCATCCATCCATCACATATTTTATTGAGACAATAAAGTTAAAGCTTTTATCTTTGAAGACTAACCAGGGAAAAGGTCTGCTAGAATTAAAGAAAAATCTGAATTACAGGATATTTATCAAGATATGAAATTTCATTTTCTAATAATACAAAAACATATAACTCACAAGTTTCCAAGGAGAGGCCCTTACAAGGTCTTATGTAGTAAGAAGACATTTGTAATGAATTTATAATTATTTGTTGAAAATGAATTCTTCTCAAGTGGTTTAAAATGGAAATCTGGTATGACCCCATTAATTCTGAATGTGTAATAATTCATTCAGCATGTCTGAGTGGTTAGAGAGCTGGCCTCCAAATTAGGAAGACCTATGTTGTCACTTAACCTCTCAGTGCCCCAGAAAACTGTGTAATAGTCTAAGCTGAAGAAAAGATGGAGAAGGTACTAGGAGGGAGTGGAGGCTGGGGGTGAGTGTTGGAGTTGTAACGGAAACTCATCCCTGATGATTCTCCACACCAAGGCTTTCAAACCCAAATAGAAAAGGAGCCACTAAACTGTATATAAGGATCCCTGCAGGTCACATATTGACTTAGAAAATCATATATTCACATTATCTGTGGTCTGTTGTATTTTTATTTATTTTGTAAAATATTTCCTAAATACATTTGAATTTGGTTGTCATTGCCAGGGGCAATGGGTATGTTTACCTTTTATTGTTGTTTAATTGTTTTTCCTGTGACTCTTCATTAACCCCCTTTGCTCATTTTACAGATGAGGAAACTGAGGCAAACAGGGTTAAGTGACTTGCTCAGGGTCACACAGCTAGTAAGTGTCTGAGGCCAGGTTTGAACTCAGGTCTTCCTGATTCCAGGCCAGGCATTCTATCCACTGTGCCATCTAGCTGCCCAGGGTGTGTTTAATACTCTACTCTAAACCAGTGAAATTACGAGTCTGAAAAATACTCAAAGGTATCAAAAGTTTATCTTTATACTATCAAAGAAGCAAGGATTTGCCAAGGCAAGGCAACAGAGCACTTATTAAGTACTTACTGTGTGTTCTAGGCACTGTGCCTTAGCAATGGGGTTACCAAGATAAGCAAGAAGAAAAACAGCCTCTGCCCTCAAAGAGACTATATTCTAATGGAGCAAGACAGCCCACAAGGAGCTGGAAAGAGGTGGGGAGAGGAAGGGAGGGAAAGTGCCCAGCAAGGAGATGTGGATTTAAAGTCCAAAAAAACCAGGAGCAAAAACTGAGAGGAAAATGATGAAGGTTGGTGTGCCTGGCCCCTCCACAAAATGGAGGCCACTGGAGGAGCTCACCAAAGCGCGAAAAGAAGGCCAGCTGGGTAGAGGGATATTACGGGGTACCAAGGTCACAGAGACAGTTGGATGCTCTTAGGCAAGGGGGTCCCAGGCCATGAGGGAAGTTCCAGGATGAAACAACAGCCAAGGCACACACTGTGAACGATCAAATTGCAAAGGAGCTCTTTCATGGACGGAAGAGTACAGCTATCTTTTCAAATCAAGCTTTTGCAAAATCTATTCGCATCTAAAGAATGAGTTAATTACAACCGTGTCTCCTGGGAGACCTAATTTTCTTGACATCGATCATTAGTTTGCAAAACAGTAAGTACCGGGTAGTAATAAAATTTGGTAAAAATAAAAAAATAATAAAATTGGTCGGAAAATTCAAGCTCTTTAGCCATTTAGGATGGCCTTACACCATTGATTATCCCTTCAGTCAGTCAATAAGCTTTTATCAGGCACCATGTGCCAAACACTGTGCTAAGACTCCTGGAAAATGGAGCTATAAAAAGAGATAAGAGACAATACCTGGCCTCAAGGAACTTACAATCTAATGGGGGAGACAATAAACAAACAAACAAATACAAATGAGTTAGAGACAGGATAAATAGGGCAATTGATAGAGTGAAGGCACTAGAATTGAGAGGGTTTGGGACAACCTTCCTGCAGAAAATGAGATTTTAGTTGGGACTTGAAAAAAGTCAAAGAAGCTGGGATGTGAAAAGGAGGAAGGAGAGAATTCCAGACATGGGAAATGGCCAGAGAAAATGGCCAGAGCCAAGAAATGAAGTGTCTGGTTTGTGGAACAGCCACGAGGCCAGTGTCACTGAATGGAAGGGTAGTGACAAAGGAATAAGGTTTCAGAAGCCTGCCAGTTATTCTGAATAAGTGGTTTGGCTGTACCTCTTTCAGCACTATTGGCAGATTTTATTCATAAGTCTTGAAAGCACCAATCCCTCCAGATTTTAAAGCTACCAGGGGCTAGAAGATTTGTGTGTTCCCAATAATGTTTGGCCACCCAGTGTTTTCTTCATATTGCCAATGTTTGTTCATGTTATTTGTCACTGGAGGATTGTCTACTAAGGAGAGATCCCTTCTCCTATGATATCTGCCCATCTAATGATTTTCTACCTAGACAAGCCATTAATACAGAAAAACAAAGCTTTGTTTTAATGCAACAACATGACTCTAAACCTTTTTAAAGCACTAATTTCTACATGGAAATACTGGAGGGCAGAATACAAGTGGTAAAGGGCAGCTAGGTGGCACAGTGGATAGAGTGCTGGCCCTGGAGTCAGGAAGACCTGAGTTCAAATCTGACCTCAGAAACTTACTAGCTGTATGACCCTGGGCAAGTCACTTAATCTGGACATTGAGAGTCTAAATAGATTGCCCAAGATCACACAGCTTTCATGTGTCATGCATGGGACTTGAATTCAAGATTCGCCAGATCCAAGGCTAGCTGTCTAGCTATGGAGCCATGCTGTTCCTGGGAGTGAGCCTTGGAATGTTCCAACAGCACTGCATCCTAGTGAAGAGTCTCCCCACACTCAGGACATTGGTCAGACTTATCTCCCTACTCCCTCTGCTCTTCCCTTGCTTCCTCACCTTTTGTTTTTTCTCTTCTTCTTTCACTTGTCGTTCTTCCAAGGCATTTTCTAATGTACCAGTCTCTACTGCAATCTCTTGTCTTTGATGCTTCAGCTGTTACCTCAGAAGACTCATGCTGGGGTATTTTGCCAAGCTGTTCTGTTGTTGGCAGCCTCCTCCAGTGCCTGCAAGACTTATACTTCCTCCAGATGCTTCCCTTCATTTCTTGGGCAGCCCTTCTCCCCTGGGCTTGAGAGCTGCTGGAGAGCAAGCCAGGCCTTGCTGTTGTCCATTCTCCTCTCCACAGTCCGGCCTCTTGAGGTAGAGCCATGGATTTAAAGTCCTTTTTCCTGACGTCCTTTCTTTCCTCAAGATCGGATAGAACGCTTCCCCGATTCCTGATCCTTATCTCCCCGAGTTGGGAACAGAAATCTATCGATCCCTTCTCTATTAATTCCTATCCCTGAATTTTATCTTGGGCTTGGGCTCTGTTGTTATAGAGGTGAGAAAGGGGTGGGGAAGGTCCTTTCAACCTCACCCCTCTGGTCTTCAGGATGGAGAAGATCCATAGCCAACCATCCATCACAACATGGGGAGTCCCATCTGAACAACTAAGCAAGTGCACTGGGCCCCAAATTTTAAAACAACCAAGTTGTCTTTCAATGGCCATATACTCAGATACCTTTCCAGAGGCCAAACCCCTAAAACATGGGTGGCCTAACTGCACAATGAAAGCACAGGCCAAGGCGTGCCCTTCTCTGCCAACACTGAGACACCTGTCTTTGCAAGATGGCCCCCAGCTATAAGAGCTTTAGACTTGGTTTCCTGTCCTTGGACTCTGCTCTCCACCCAGTCCTTGGGGTTACATGTTCACCCTCTCCAGAACATGTCTTTCAGGCCCATAACTTGTCAGGGACAGGGAGCCCAGTTAAGGCATCTTTGAGCTCACAATTAGTTTCTAAATCTCCATCAAGGCTGTCTCCCCACAGCCCAAATGGCTCCTTGGTTCCTGAACTCATTCAGCATCTTCAGGACAGAACTTGTACATTGCCCTTCAGAATGGAGGTACAGCATTCCATGTTGTCTGAGGATACTCACATTTTGCTTAAGATCAAAGATGTGGAGCTAGAAGGGATCTTAGAGTCAGCGAGATATCATGGTAGATAGAGTGCTGGGCTGAGAACTGAGTTCAAATCTGGCCTCAGATACTTACTATCTTTGTGACCTAGATGAAGTCTGTCCATCTCAGTTTCCTAATCTGTAACCTGTGTGGGTTGGACTTGACCTCTGAGGCCCTTTCTAGTTCTAAAGCTAAGGACCTACAAAATCCTGACGAAATGCCTGATCCAACCATTTTAAAGAGCAACTTGGGATTATGCTGAAAGAGTTATAAACTGCCTAGATCTTTTGACCCAGCAATACAACTATTAGGTCTGTTTCCAAAGATGATTAGGAAAAAAGGAAAAGAACCTATATGCTCTAAAAGGTCTATGGAGGCTCTCTTTGTGGTGCCAGAGAACTGGAAATTGCAGGGATGCCCATCAACTGGGGAATGGCTGAATACTTTGTGGTCTATGACCACGATGGAATATTATTGTGCTATAAAAACGATGAGCTTGATGACCTTAGAACAACATGTATAGGCTTGCATGAAGTGATGAAGAGAGAGAGGAACAGAATTAAGAGAACATTGGATACAGTAACAGCTATGTTCTTTTAAGAACAGCTTTGAGTGACTGAGTCATTTTGACTATTATAAATATCCAAATTAACTATGAAGGACATATGAAGGAAGATGTTATCTGCATCCAGAGAAAGAACTGATAAAGAGAAGTATGTATGGAATGATTTCACATATATATGTGTGTGTATGTGTGTATATATATATGTGTGTGTGTGTGTGTGTGTGTGTGTGTGTGTGTATACATAACATATACATATATGCATGTTTTATATATATATACATATATATATATATATTTGTATCTAATGGTAGCCACCTCTAGGGTGGGTGAGGAAGAAAAAAAATGCATAATTTTATTATATATTTAAAAGGAGTAGCAAATTGTACATAAAAGATTTGCAGTTTCATGGGCAATCACCTTTTTTCCCTATTTTGCTATGTTATAGAAATGCTTGCCTTATTTCCTAAGTTCAGAATAAAATAAAGAAAATTTTTAAAAAGAAATGTCTGATTGCTAGCATGAGACTAAATCTGATCTGACCTCGCATCATTGCCATTCACTCTGGTATGTATTAGCCCCTGGAGAGGTGGGGGAAGAGGTGATGCTAGAATCCAGATTCTTGTACATTTGGGCCAGGCTTCCATATGCAAATGGGGCAAACTAACCACTGCCTAGATGCCTTGAGAACTTACTCATCAACTCCAGTCTTTGAATCATCCCTTCCCCCCACATCCCATCCACTCATACACACACACTGTTGTTTTCTCTCTTCATAACCCAGCTCCTTCCTACTCCACATTCTCTGTCCACTCTCTCCTCTCCTGGACATAGGTTCTCTTTTCCTACCTTCCACTTCTACCTGGATTGAGGGGCACATCACAGTACCTTGTAACTATAGCCTCAGGTGTACAGATGCTCCCCCTTTGCCAATATTCTTATGCTTTGACTTATGGGTAGAGTTTCCTCAGGTAACAAGCCCTTTTTAAGTTTCTTCCCTGTGTGTACATATATTCTTCACTCTCTGGTAACTCCCCCAGCAAAGCCGGGAAGGATCTGATCAGATTGCCTGCAAATGAAGTGCTTGGTACCAGCTACTTCCAGGGGAAGGCGGCAGCTGAGCCCAGTGAGGAGGAGGCAAGGTCTAGATCAGGGGAACTTAACCTTTTTCATGTCATGGCCCTCTTTTACAGTCCAGTGAGGCCTATGGACCCCTCCCCAGAATAATATTTTAAAATGCATAAAATAAAATGCATAGGATTATTGAAAACTCTTATTGAAATATAGTCATCAAAATATTTTTTCCCATCCAAGTTCAAGGACATCTTGGAATCTATCCAGAGGCCAATTAGGGGTCTAAGTTTAAAAGGATCTAAAGATTTCTGCTCAGTCCCATGTTGTTCGACATATTCTAATCAGTGATTCTGATGAAGGTTTAGATAATACGCTCTTCAAATTTGCATATGGCCCTAAGTGGTGAGAGGCAATTCACATACTGGATGGTAGAATCAGGATTCCCAAAGATCTCAATGGGTTAGAATGAAGGGTGAAAGCTAATGATATAAGAGTTAATAACACTGAATGCAAAATCCCACACTGAGGTTCAAAAAATCAACTTCACCCTCCAAGATGGGGCAATGGGAGAGGCTTCATATCAGTTCATTTGAAGAGGAGATTTAGTGGACTGCAAGCTTGCTATTATATGCTTATGTATATACTTATGGACCAGCCCTATCAACCAACTGCATATGTCAGACAATAGGAATTTTTCATTCATGTGGCATTTCCTCTGCGGATAGTTATCCCAAATTCTTCAGTGATATTGGATCTTACTTAAGAAATTCCACTATGCTCTGGCATCTGATGCAACCAAAACAATGTCAACCACAAATCTGAACATCTGGAGAACCTTACAATCTATAAGGAAGCCCCTGTCCACTTGGACTCTGGCCTGAATCTCTTCCATGGCAATAGCAAACACTTTGATGAGCAAACATTTCCCTCTTTTATGCCTTGTTTAATATTGGCATTTAGAGGACTGGCAAACAAGTTACACCTTATTGTCGTTTCTATCAACAATCTTGGCAATACTGTTACCAGCCAGGCCTAGAGCATTTTACGTGCCACCTCATATAATGAAAGTGATTCCTGAGTGGTGGAGAGAATACCGACATGCCTTCATGGGGTTTGGAATTGGTTTCAGACTTCCTTCAAAGCAGATCTTTGGGGGGAAAGCCATGTAGTAGCTGACTCTCTTTAGTACCAACTTCAGGGAGGAGGAGGGAAAAAAGACTTTGGGAAATGCAGACATGTAAGGGAAATCAGTTCCTTCACATGTCCCTCATTTCCAGCTTCCTTTCCTAGAGACTGTAACTTTCCCCTTGGGTGAGACTGGAGTCTTTCTCTTAGTTTGAGCTGAATAACTCACTCCCAGTAAATAGGAGAGGGCATTCACTCATATTTTTCTTATATATTACAATCGGTTAAACATCCACAATTTTTGTTTGCTTGGATAAATACGTTTATTCACTATTTATGATTTTTTTAAAAATGAAATTAGCATTTTGATGGGACCAAGCCATTGAATTTATGCTTAGGTCCTCCCCTTAAAGCTAAGATCTAGTAACTAGGGGAGTAGCTTTTGCTGGGAACATATTGTACCCCTGTATTGGGGCATTCAGACATCATGTAATATGGTACCCTTCTGGGGATCTACAGAAAAGGCTGCCCGGTCATAATTCTGCTCCTCCTCCATGCCTAAAGGGAGCAAGTGAAATCATGACAACAAGTCTTTGTTAAGGACTACCATGTATCATGCACTATGCTAAATGCTAGGGATACAAAGGGCAGCTAGGTGGCACAATAGATAGGGTGCCAGGCCTGAAGTCAGGAAGACCTAAGTTCAAATCTAGCCTCAGATGCTTATAATGTACGACCCTAGGCAAGCCACTTAACCTTGTTTGCCTCAGTTCCTTCATTTGCAAAATGAGCTGGAGAAGGAAATGGAAAGCCACTCCAATATTTTTGCCAAGAAAACTCCAAATGGGGTCATGAAGAATTGGACACAACTGAATAACTATGACAAAAGGGGATACAAAGAAAGGCAAGAAAATTCCCTGCCTTCACGGAGATGATAATCAAATGGTGGAGACAACATGCAAATTAGAGACGAACAAAATATATGCAAGATAAATTGTAGGTATTAACAGAGGGAAGACACTAGGATTAGAGACAACTAAGAAAAGCTTCTTAGGAAAGGTGTGACAGCTGAAACTTTAAGGAAGCTAGGGAAGTCAGAAGGTGGAAAAAAAATGAGGCAGAGTATTCTAAGCATGGGGGCCAGCTAATGAAAATGTCTAGAATCAGGACATAGAGTTTGTGTTCAAGAAGCAGCAAGGAGATCAGTGTCACTGGATTCTCAGAATATAGAGTTATGTTTTTATCCCAGCCATGGACCATGTGGCTCAATACGAACATATCTTGCATTAGCACACACAATCACATCAAAAAATTACTCCAATTTTAGGCTGTCTTAGAAGAGATGTAGTGTCTTGAAGGAGGGAGTCAGTGGTCCCACTTTACCTTTCCCTTTGTCAGACCATATCTAGAGTACTGTCAGACAATATATAGAGTTATGGGTGACACATTTTGTGAAGGAAAATTGTAAGCTGGAGAGAAAGCATCCCAAGGAAGTTGACCAGGATGGAAAGGAGTCATGATAGCAGACCATAGGACTAGATGAAGGAAATTGGGACATAGAGCCTGAAAATGGTAAGACTTACAAGATACATGCCAGCTGTCTTCAAATATTTGAAGGGATATCATGTACATGAAGCTAAATCTTGTTCTGTTCAGACCTAGACAAAGTCAAATGACAGAGAAGTAGATTTAGGCTCCCTTGAATGGAAGCCTTCCTAATCATTACTGCTGTTCCCAAGTGGAATGTGCTGCCTCAGAAGGCACCGTGCTCCCCTTCGCTGGAGGAAAAAAAACACACTGAAGAATCTCTATTTGGGGACAAAGAAAAGGGAACTCCTGGGCAGTTGTTGGATGGACCTTTGAGATGTTCCCTCCCAACTCCAAGATTCTATGATTCTAGGTTAGAATTTTGATCCATGGGATAACATTATCAAAGTGAAAGACAAAATTCAGGCCTAATTAGAAAGAGAAATAATATAATGAAATAACCAGAGTCCCAAAGTCCTGAGGGTTGAGAGGATGAGAGAGGAAAACTTTATTCATTGTCTTGACAGACTACAACTCCACAGGACCCTCACACCGGGCCCTGTTTTTGATATCCGCCAAAGAGAAGAGAGTCCAATACCAAAGGGCTTTGGGACTCAGGTTACAATTATTTGGGGTCTAGCTTGGAGTTTAAGATACACACCCAAGATGTCAACTCCTTAGGAAGAAACAGCCTGAGACCCGGGAAAGAGCACCAAATTTGTAATTAGATGAACTGGGTTCAAATGCTACCTAACCAAATACTTCATTTCTCTGTATCTTAGTTCCTTCGTCTAAAAACCGAGGGGTGTTTTGCCTCTGTGGTCCTTCCAAGCTCTGGATCTATGATCCTTACAATTCCAAATTATTTAAAACTGGTAGAAAAAAAGACAGGTTTGATAACTATCTCATATAAGAGAATAACTCAGAGTGCATTGCATGCATGGAAGCCAGCCTGTGTAGCATTCTCACACTGCTGACACATGGACACCATCCTTCCACTTCCCAGTCCCCTGTATGTTGATTCTGACCAACATGTTCCATGTCACCATTTTTTCCTTCTGAGAAAATAACCCAGAGGGGCTCTCTCTCAGCTTTGGAGAAAATTTTATCTACAAATCGCCACATGCATTCACCTTCTAAAACAATGGCTTTTTCCCCCTGTGGAAAGGAAAAGACAAAATAGCAACACTAGCAATAATGCTTCATAAACAGCTACTTCTGGATCCCAAAATAAAGTAGGGTGAGGTCAATGGAGAAAGGAAGTTGAAAAGAGAAGCAGAAGGGTACCGTGAGGGGAGCAGCGACTCTGGAGTCAAAAGCCCTGGGTTCAAATCCTGCCCCACAAAGGATACTGTTTAGGCCAGTCACTTAAAGTTCCCCAGTTTCAGTTTCCTTATCGTTGAAGGAAAGGGTTTAGACTATACAGACTTGGATATGTCCCTAGCTCTGGGTCTATGATCCTGAGATTTGCTCTGGACACAGCTAAGTAGCATGTTGAATAGAGCACTGGATTTGGGACCAGCAAGACTTGGGTTCAACTGCTTCAGACGCTTCCTAGCTGTATAACCCTGGGCTGTAAGTCACTTAGTCTCGGCTTCCTCATCTGAAAAATGAGGGCATCTGCCTCGATGGACTCCAGATTCCTTTCTGGCTCAAAAGCTATGATTCCTAATTGGGCGTTGGGGGGGAATGGCGTTTTGGTGTTTTCTTTTGTTTTGTTTTTCCTTATGGAGAGAATCCCATTTCTTTTGAGGTGGAAGTGTAGAACCTGGAAGTGTCCAGAAACAGAACTGGGGATGGGGGTGGGGAAACACATTCTACAACCACCTAGTCAATCAAAACTTCAGACCCATCTCTGGATTCAGCCAAATCACGCTCTTCCTTCCTCCCCTTCCCCCACTGTTTCAGAGCTAGGCTTATAAACAATCATTTGCTGTCTTCAAAAAGTTTTAAATGGCTATCTTGGTAAAAGGGAAATCAATATTCTTTCAGCCTGGGCTTTTAGCAGATAATGTCTCTCCATAAATTGTGAGCTTGACGACAGGGGAATAATTCATCATCTCATTACATTTACATATGATGTTCCTCCTTGTAGTGGGCAGGTTATCAGCTCTGACTGGGAATCAATCCAGAAACAAATAAAAAAGGCCCAGGAACCTGATTATTTCACATCCTGTTTATAGATGCCACAGAATCACCATTTGCCTTACATCAGCTAGTTTTTCTTCTTTACAATTCTGCGGTGCATACTCCCACAACGATGCAGCCTCCTTACTAACGAGTCTCGATGACCTCTGCAAATTTACAGACTTGTTAAAGTAGGTGCCTGTCTAGGGAGAATATTTTCCCTTCACACCAGGCATCCAGCATGGGATTTGCTGCCACTCTTTCAATTTATTTCTTCACTTTTTGGCAACAATATCCCTAGAGGGTCAGGAATAAGCAGAAGGACTTTTTGTGTTAGCCAACAACTGAAAACAAAATGGGTGCTCATCAATAAATAAATGACTGGACAAATGGCATATGTAAATGTGACAGAATGTTATCATGTAAATGTGAGAGAATACTATGTGACAATATTATGTTAAAACATGGTGAATATGAGAAATTCAAAGAAACAATGAACTTGCATGAACAGATGCAGAAGGAAGTAGGCAGAACCAGGAGAACCATATACACAAAGGCTACTGGACGGTAACAATGAAACTATTGAACGAAAGTAACATAAAAAAGCAGTCAAGCTCTGATATATTAAAAATGACTGGACTCTATTACGGAGACTAGTTGATAATTTTGGTAGAGAGATGAATGGTTACAAAATGTTGCCACTACTTGCCAGTCTAAGTTGTTGCATGTGTTGGTTTTGTTTAACTTTTTTTTCCTATGTCAAAAGGAAGGGTTCAAGGGGTTGGTGAGAGAGGTGATGTCTCTAGAAATTACAGTAGTAAAAAAATAAGCATCTATAAAACAAAAGTAAAATAAAATAATCATCTTGGATGTGGCTTGATGTGGTGGTCAGAAAGGGCTGAGTTCAAGTCCTGCCTCACATATTTTGGCCTTGTAACCATGCAAAGTCACCTCTAGTGACCTCTAATTAAAGGAGAGAAGGTGCCAATGTGGTGCCAAAGGGAGTTACTTACCCAGAGTATACTAATAAAATCGCAATTTCAGTCCCTATTCATAGTAATAATGAGGATGATAAACAACAAAGCTGAACTACCTTGGGAGAAATTAAGGATCTCTCTTCAAATTTGGCCCGTAGCCTCTCCCCACCATGAATTCTGATATTTTCCTCAAAATGTATTTTCTCTCTCACCCTCAACTGAAGAGGACTCTATCATGGATTAATTTTAATTCCCGTTTTAAAAGACAAGGGCTCAGTCCTTGTAGAGTTGGAAGATAATGTGTCTATTCGCTTCATCCATGTAGACACTTTTGATCACATATACCTATAAAAGCGGAATTTGGCGTCTGCACACATTCTCTGTTTCACACTCTTTCCAAAATACCCAGGGCTTTATCTAGACATGGCAACTATCTTCTCCCTGGACAAACAGAGAAAGCTAAAGATTAGGGCTACCATAGTTACATGATCCCTCTCTCACTGAAAAGGTCATGCGGAAGAGTGGAAATGGGGAGTTGATGGTGGCAAAGAATTAGGGTCAAGACAGGGGCCCCATTTTGACTTTTCATGGCCCACCCATGGTGCAGACCTTTTCTCAGCATGGCCTCATCCCAGATGCTTCAGCCAGTAGTGTTTTAGAGAGAACAGACGCTCTTTACATATCTGAACTCTACAAAGCTTATCTGAAGTGAACCCGAATTCCAAGGGTTTTAAGGTTTTGCCCATCACTTATCATAGTCTGCTTTGCCTGCAATGAAACACAGATAGGTAACCCTCATCATTCATCTTTCCTCTCCCCTCCCTTTGGATTCAACCAGCTAAGTATCTGCAAATAACTTGCTAGGAACAGATGTTAGCGAGCCAGCAGATGAGTCACCGGGTTTGGTCTGGTAAGCAACAAGACAAAGAAAAAGCTAGGCTTGCCTGCTGTACAAGATGTCTGCAGTGTATTCAAGGAACGCTTATGTATGTCAGTATGACTGTTATTTGTTGCTCTTGCTGCTAGGGTTTGTACCAACATTATCTCTTACTACCCCCCTCCACAAAGCCTCCACTTCAGCCAGACTAGATTATTCACCATCTCCAAACACACCACGTGTGTTCACTCCCTGAGTCTTTGTTCACACACCATTCCCATCACCTAGAATACCCTCCTCTGATCTCAGCACTTATAGGAAGCTTACTCATCCTTTAAGACTCATCTTTCACTAGGATTTGGTTGTTTTTCCTTAATGTTGAATATGTCTATGTCCTACTTCCCCAATTAGATTGTAGGTCCCTTGAGGGTGAGGACCATGCCTTGTACTTTGTAAACCCAACAGTATGGGGCACTACCGTATATGCAGAGTAGGCCACAGATGTATGTTGGTTGACTAGATGAATAGGTGAATGTTGAGGAATCACTGTTGCAATAAGATTTAAAGAAACTTTAAACTTATAGAAGAAATAAGGTCACTCAATGTAGGTATCACTTCTGCCTAGGAGAGGTGTCACCTCTTGCCTATTGCCTGGTAAACAGGGTTCTTCAAATATATGCCTTTGAACCTAGAGGTGTTAAGAATCAAAAATTAATTCCAACTAACAAAAATGGGGATGACATCAAGTGGACAAGGGAATCCTGGTCCACATATTAAGGTCCTTAAAAAATTAGACAATGGAACTTATGAGGTTTTGTCTTTTTATGTCTCTCTTGTCAGTTTTCCTGGGACTTGGTCTCCATGTAATTGTGTTAAGGTTATGACTCCATGGTGTTATCCCATCAACCATTTGGGATGGATTTGACCATCTGAGCCAAACTGGTTACTTTATTCAATCCACAGACTGGAGTGATTGTTTTACTCAGGATTGACCAGTTATTTGACTAAACCAATGGAATGGGTTTGATGTAGAATTAACACAGCCTACTGCCACTGGTTTCTGGCAATCAATGAGACAACAAGTATTTATTATATACCAGGTACTGGCACTATTCAGCAGGTACACATTTTTAAATAGGCTGATCCTCTGGGAGGGTCCTAGAAGAATGGTGAAAGATAAGATGGGAGTATTTTATGAAGAAATCTTAGGGACGATATGAATCTGGTTAAACTATGCAGTATGTATATATACTCCTTTAGTGAACTGCTGATTTACAAAGCTGGTTCACAGTACATGGACTCAGGATTTACTCTTCAAAAAGCTTAAGAAGTGTGATACCAACTTCGCCAAAAGGTTAAATTCAGTTATTCTTGCCTTCTTTCATTCAACAAGTATTTACTGCATCTCTATAATATGCCTAGTGGGTCTACTCAGTGCTATGGGGAATTACACACACACACACACACACACACACACACACACACTCACACACACACAATCTCTGCCCTCAAGGACCTTCAATATAATTGGAGAGAATAAGCCATGTACATGCATGACATTTAAATAGCACAAGGCAGCACATGAATAAATTCCAAGATGAATTATATAGACAAGGCGTAAAAAGGAACAATGAGAGATAGTGTGATATCATGGATAGAGAGTGAGCCTCAAACCCAGGAAGACCTCTGACATATCCTGTGTGACCTTGGGCAAGACAGCAACCTGTCAATGAGGTAGACAACTCTCTAAGACTACAGTGAAAGAATAAATCCAAACTTGCACTGGTAAAAGGAGTTTCCTCACCTGGAAATTAGCTACGCTCCCTAAAAAGGAACAGGTGTACCCTCCATCCCTAATAACAAAACAAACTCAGAGCCCAGGTTAACCTGGGTTCAAGTTCAGGTCCTGACACCGATTGGTTGTGTGAGCCTAGGCAAATCCAGAGTGTCCTAGGCAACTCTTTGAAACTGTAAATGGCAGAAGAGGTGCTGATCTGCATGGAAGGGGGAAGTTCTGTCCTTCTCCAAAGTCATAGGGCCACTCCCCAAAAAGCCAAACCCCAAACTTGAATGTGAGCTCAAATCTGGGGATCATTGGGCTTCTGTCTCTGTATTCCCAATGCTTATGCCTGGAACAAGGAAATTAAAAATGCTTAATGATACTTAATGTAATGTAATGCTTAGTAATCTAATGAACACTGACTGATTGACCAAAGTTCATAAAGTACAAGGAAGTGGGAGAGATCGAAGTGGATGGTCGAGAAAGGCTGTGTAGGAGAGATGAGACCAACTAGGCCTTAAACAATTAAGAACATTTAGCCAGATGGAGGAGAATGGAAAGGGTCATCCATGCAGGGAGAAAACCCTAAGGAATTCACAGAGGTCAGATCAGGAGTGTCTATGTAATCAATGGCCAACTGGTGTTAAGTTTTAGAAGAAAATACTGTGTCTGTGTCTACACACAGGAGACCCTGGTTCAACTGTGTTTAATTTTTTTTTTAAGCTGAATGGGAGGGAAGCATTTCAAGGTGGGTGGGACAGATTGCACATAGGACTAAGTGACCAACTTTACTGATTTTCTCACTTTTCAGCTACATGTTTTTGCAACAGATCTATGTGGCCTTTTAAGATGCATACATACACATATATGTAAATATGTGTGTTATGCATTTTTTTCCTGCCTAGCATTTAATGGATGGCTGTCTGATATAAACTTTTGCCAGATAGACAAGAAAATGCCCTCTGTCTGGACAGTCTTATCAGAATAAATACATCAAAATGTTCAAAAGCCACAGCCTTGTGGAGGCACTGGGAGAGGTTAGCAGAATAAGTCATTTTTACGATAAGGGGAAAGAAAAGTTTTTCCCTCAAACCCAACAGATCCTTTGTTCAGCTTGTCCTCTTAAGCTCCACAGAGGAAGCTCGTTGTTTCTTTTCCTTTTTCTCCCAAACTAGGCAATGCTTCTTTCCTTGACAGTTCTGTTGATGTGCCACAGAACTCCCCGCTTCTCCAGAAACTGTCTTTCCAGCAAACCTCATATCCACTTAAACCCAACATTAACGAGAAAGGGGAAATCCACTTTGTCTCAAGTAGCCATCAAAATGGGAATGTCTGACCTTTGCCACTTAGGCTAGAACTAGTTCAGATGCCTTGTTGGAGTGGAAATTTTAAAAAAGAGTATTTTAAAAATAAACAAAGATCTTGTTGGTGGTGCCCAGCCTTGTTTTCAGCATATTTATCATAGGATCATAGATTTACACCTAGAAAGGACTTTAGAGGACAATGAGTCTTATGCTCCCATTTTGCTGATGTGGAAATTGAGGCACAGAGAATAAGAAACCTGCCTGCCCATCCAGATACACACAGGATACAAACTCAGGTCATTGCTGACTCCACATCTGGTTCTCTTTTTATTTACAATATTGTCAGGGAAAATTTTATTTATTTATTATTTTGGCATCATATCAACCAAGAAAAGGCTTCCTCAGGTGTGGGATATGCAAATTATTTAGGAAGCCTCAAATTTAAAACTGCATTGAACATGTATTTAACTAATTAACTTCAATATTCTCATAAATTAATCAACAAGCATCTATTAAACACTTATTGTCCTAGAGTTCCAAAGACAAAAATGAAATAGTCCCTCAAGGCACAAAGCTTGTATTCTGTCATGGGAGACACATGTACCTATATACAACTCTCCCTAGGGCCATTCTCTCAACCTACACATATACCCCCAATTTGAGGCTCTCAAAAGGTGACTGTTACTTAATCATAGGACCATAGGGATAACTCTAAAGGGCTGGGTTTCTAGTCCTATTGCTTGCAAGCCCCCACTAGTGTGCTTCCCATTGATAATCAGTCAGCAAGACTTAAGTTTTTGCAAAGGTATTTACTAAGATAATATAGTAAGAATACTTGGTACAAAACAGTCCCCCCAAAAGCTCAGTGTGCATTCTCCCACAAATTTACAATGTCCATGAGAAGAGTGAGTTAACTTAGAGTACAGTGATAGATACTCATTTAAGAAAAAAGACATGCAGCAAAAGTATAATTCAATGTTTCTGGCACTTTATGCCAGGAAGACTTTTCTTGATTCCAGAAAGAGTATCCCTCTCTTGTGGAAGGGATCATGCTCCTTGAAGCTGCCTCCAAACTAAGGTGAATGTCTTTCTGCATCTGTTTGTCCTTGGAGTCTTATTCTGTTCCTAACTGGATGTGTTGCCTCTGAGCACCATGGGTGATCCCTTCTTGGAGGCTTGGGTTCAACTCTGGAATTTGAATCCTCAGCTCCTGAATTTAGAGTCTTTCAGCTAGCTAGTAAGTGTCTGAGGCAGGGTTTAAACCCACATGTTCCTGACATGAAGTGATGGACAAAGAGTCAGGAAAATCTGAGTGAAATCCTGCTTTAGACACTTACTAGCCAGGTGACCTCCGGGCAAGTCACTTAACTTTGGATTACCTCAGTGTCCTCATCTATGTCATAATGATAGCGATAAGCCAACTTCCTAGAGCTGTTGAGAGGATCAAATGAGATACTATTTGTAAAACTCCCTGAAGCTCTATGTAAAAACCATGACTACTACTGCTACTACTCATCATCATCATTATTATTGTTAGATCACATCTTTTTTTAACATAAAATCTTCATTTGTGACTATGCACCATGACAGCACAATTTGAGCTGAGGAAGGTTATACCCCACCTCCCAGAATTCATATCTGCATAGCATATACAAATTCAACATGAGGTAGTTTTGGGGTGCCATAAATAGGAGAGAGATACAGATATGTATACATATATGTATGTATATACATGTGTATATGTGTATATATGTGTGTATGTATGCATATGTAGGTATATATGAAAATATATCTATTAGTATATGTGTATGTATACATACACATACACACATATATGAGAGAGAGAGAGAGAGAGAGAGAGAGAGAGAGAGAGAGAGCACTCAGTCTCATTGTGGGTTGATCATGACACAAAGACAAAAACAGTCTTCATCTTCAAGGAGCTTACAATCAACACGTACAAAGTTTATAAACATATAATGCCTACCATATAAAGACAACATTTATACAAAGTAATTTCAAGGAAGAGAATGGTAATTAAGGGAGAGATCAGATAAGATCTCAGGGAGAAAGTGGCCCCTGAGCTCTGCAGTCTGAGGTAGAGGTGAGGAGGCCACACATGCTCGGTAAGGGGGAATTACTTGGACAAGATGCCTCTCGGTAAGAGAGAGAACATTGTTAATCAGAACTGCTAGCAGGCCAGTTTAGGGTGAATGTGTGGAAAAGACAAGGATTACTGTGCTTGTACTTGAAAGACCTTCCAAACATCACAAGGTTTTAGGGGTTCAACATGACTGATTAGAGCTTATGAAAAAGTAAAGCCAAAAATAACTTGGGAGCCAAATGCTTAGCTAGCTCACCAAGCTTGGGACTCTGTAAAAATTCCATCTACCCATGAAAGGCATTAATGTCCCTTAAAAAGATGACATTGCCCTTGAAAATACAATTGGAGCAATAAAACAACATGGTTTGTGGTTAACAGAACTTATTATAAAAGAAGCCTATCCCATAACCTTAGGCCTCAAGGCTGAGATTATCTCATGATAATAGTACCCCTGCTGTTTCTTTTTTGGCTATTCTGGGCCTCCTTTATTGTAGGGGGAAAAGTGTTTTTTGGTGCCAGAAATAGTTGTAGCTGTCTGGTTAGACTACTGAACCTTTCAGCTGAACTGTAAGATTCAGGGTGCTTAATCTGCAGCAGCCTCACTGGCCAATTAGACTCATGTCTCTTACTTGGGGACCCAATTGTGAAATACAGTCCCATAGAATGGAAAAATAAAATAAAAGGTATCATACAGAGGTCAAATGGTGGTCATTGGCTGTGCAGTTGAATACAGAGATCTTGGAGAAACAACTTGGTTTCTGTATTTGGAACTGAGATTGGGGGATCACTCCAATGTTCCTGAATCCATGGGGGCATGCCACAGGGGGAGTTGGTAGAGTAGAACTCTCTGACAGTTTGAACTTGAGTTTGTGATTTTTCAGTCCCATAACTAACGGATTAGCGTTTGTTTCCAATGGATTGATTATCAATGTCATTGAATAGAAACATTTTCTAGACCAAGTAATCTTTGTTTCTCACCCCACAAAACCATGTAGAGAAAAACCACAATGTGGAAATCATTGATATATGTTTTTGGTGTCCTTGGGAGACATTTTAGCAAATGGGAACATTAGTCAATACACTGTCCTTCATTAATGGGCCAGATTTCCCATTTACCAAACACCAGTCATACCACGATAAGGAGAATTTTAAACCTCCCAAGTGAGAATTGTATAAGAGTAGGTTGGAAAAGTCTTTAAATTTGTTTTTAGTGAATACTCTTTGATGTAGTCTTCTGTTTCTTTGGCTTAAGAATGACTTCTTTCAGGCAATGCACATTTTTTCTTATTGTCTAGACTGTATATCCCTAATATTAATTAGTTAAACTCATAATGCTATTGTTTTCTTCTTCTTTTGAAATTCCCCTTTTTTAAGTTGTCTGGTATGAGAATATTAAAGCAATCACAAAGTATATTCTTTCTAACTTCAAACGCAGAAAAAGACAAGCAAGCTTGTGATTAAATGTTTTTTGTTTTTCTTTAAGAAAAGACATTTGACAAGAAAGGGAGCCCAGAGTAGTTCACCATATGGACTTTTTTCTTTTTTCAAAGCAGAGTTAGATTTGTTCAGCATTCCTACAGCCCAAGTCCTGGATTCAAAGAAAGTATAATTCGCATAATTTAGGTGGATAGAAAATGAGCAGCAGCATCATGCCAGGGATGACAAACTGGTCCAGGGTCAGGGAGATCTCAAGTCAAGGCCTATGGCTGCCATACTGGTTGTGTGTCTCTGGGCAAATCACTTAACCTCTCAATGCCCCAAGCATTGGCAGGGGGAGGGCCTTAGTTCATGCTCCCTCCAGATGGAAGAAATCTCAGGACCGGTCAAGAAGAAAGTGCTTTGTTCATGGTATTTTCTGGAATGTGTAGATATCCTCATACTTTAACTCAGTTTTCACTGAAACATATGTGAGAGGATAAATATTTTGAGCATCTGATTTAAAAAAACTGCTTCAAAATGTTCTTTTTTGGGAAAATGAGGTATAAAATTGATTACGGTAGTACTGTACCAGCTATTTGGGGAATAAAGAAGTTTCCTCAGAAAAGGCACGTCAGCCAGGGAATGCTAAAAGCAACAGGGCTTTATTAAAAGCACATCTGAACTTATACGAGGGAAGACAGAAGGTTTAAGCTGAGGCCCCAAGGTCAGTCAATACAGATTCATTAACTGAACACTCTGGGTCAGGCACCGAGCCAAGCACTGAGGGTATGAAGGAAAGCAAAGGAAATAAAAGCACATTCCCCGCCTTCAAGGAGTTTACATTCTGATTGGGGAGACAAGACACATGCAGCATTGGTGGAAGGTAATCTCAGTAGGGGAGGCTCTAGCAGCTGCAGGAGGCCAAGGGAGTAGGAGGTCCGGGCAAAGAATGCATTTAGATTAGAAAAGGATATGAGTATCATTGGTCCAGCCAATGGATAAGACGGGACATATCCACAACTCAGCTAGCCTGGGCCTCCAGTGAAAGCATATGGATCTAGAGATAAAAGGGTCCCTCTAGTCCAATCCTCTCCCCCTCCCATTTTACAGCTGAAGAAACTGAGGCCCAGCAAGATTAAATAACTTGTCCAAGGTCACATGGATAATGAACATCAAAGGTGGGATTCAAAAACAGATCCTTTGACTACAAAGTTAGAGTTCTTTCCACTGTGATCTTTAAGCAAGAGCAGCAGGAGAAAAGGAACCGATGACCTTGGAAGAAGCCTCCTCCAGGCCTGATGCTCATCATTTCTTCTCATCTAATACTAGAGCACATGGCTTCTACCCCCCACACAACAGGACAGCTCAGCATGGTGAGTGAGGGTTAGGGTGTCCATAGGTATGGGTGGTTTCTCACTTGTGCATCCAAGTGTCTCTTACTTCTGAAGTCATGGGCAGGGAACCACCTATCAGTCACCTTTCAAGAGGTGCAGAAGCTGATGGGATCATAGATTTAGAGTCAAAAGGGAAGTTACATGGCAGTCAAGTCAACTCTCCTCAGTTTCCAGATAAGGAAACTGAGGCACATAGAGGTTAAGGGACTTGTCCAGGGTCATACAGCTAAATTTCTAATTTCTGAACATGGTGTCTCTCAGGATATGGTGTCATCTTATAGAATCACTGCAGGTACCAGCCAACAAGGACCTCCTTTGATGTTGGCTATGTTTAATGGGTAGGGTGTAGTGCTTACGACCCAAAGAACTTTTATAATATGATATTATTAGATCAGGACAACAATAATCTTGCTGATATTAGCTCAATACAATAATTATTGTACTAGTGTAATAGAACTAATCAATAATTACCATATTAATTTTGTAGTATAAGAATAATCATTATAATTTGTATTTCTTACTAATAGATCAATTATTATAATTATAGTTTTATTCCATGCTATATATAATATATATGTATATATTAATAATAAATTTATTCTTTATTTTTAGTTTAGAACACTCAGTTCCACAAGTTTTTGGGTTCCAAATTTCCTCTCCCTCCCTCTCCTCCCTCCTCCCCCCCAAGACGGCACGTAATTCAATGTAGGTTCTATGTATACCTTCACATTGAACTTATTTACATAATAGTCCAGTTGTAATGAAGAATTATAACCAATGGAATGAATCATGAGAAAGGAGAAACAAAACCAAAAAAGAAGGGAAAAGGAAAAAATAGAGAGCAAAAAGTTTGCCTCAATCTGCATTCAGACTTCATAATTCGTTCTCTGGATGTGCATAGCTTTTTCCAGCATGAGTCTTTTGGAGCTGTCTTTGAATCTTGAATTGACGAGAGGAGTCAAGTCTATCAAAGTTAGTCCTTACACCTACCATGGGTCTGTAATTGTGTATAATGATTCTGCTCCCCTCACTCAGCATCACTTTGTAAAAGTCATTCCAGGTTATAATGAAGTCCGTCTGCTTCTCATTTCTTTTTTTTTCCTTTTATTTATTTATTTTTTTTATTTTTAGTTTACAACAGACGGTTCTACATAATTTTGAGTTCCAGATTTTCTCCCCAAGACGGTATGGAATCTCATATAACTACCACGAATAACTTCGCATTGAATTAATTTATACACTAGTCAAGTTGAGGAGAAGAATTATGACCAATGGAATAAGTCATGAGAAAGAAGAAACAGAACCAAAACAAAAACAAACAAAAAAAAAACAAAAGAGAAGAGAAAAAGGCGAGCATGAAGTATGCTTCAATCTGCATTCAAACTTCATACTTCTTTCTCTGGATGTAGATAGCATTCTCCATCGGGAGTCCTTTGGAGTTGTGCCTGCACCTTGTGCTGCTAAGAAGAGCGAAGTCTGTCAGGGTTGGTCCTCATGGAACCTATATGTCTGTGGTTGTGTACAATGTTCTCCTGGCTCTGCTCCACTCGCTCAGCATTATGTCGTGTAGGTTTTTCCAGGTTGTTATGAAGTCCGTATCATCCCCATTTCTTATGGCACAATAGTATTCCATTACCTTCATATACCACAGCTTGTTCAGCCATTCCCCAATTGATGGGCATCCCTTTGATTTCCAATTCTTGGCTACCACAAAGAGAGCCGCTATAAATATCCGTGTACATATGGGTCCTTTTCCTGCTTGTGTGATTTCTTTGGGATACAACCCTAGAAGTGGTATTGCTGAGTCAAAGGGTATGAACATTCCTGTGGCCCTTTGGGCATAGTTCCAAATTACTCTCCAAAATGGCTGGATCATCTCACAACTCCACCAGCAATGTAACAATGTTCCAATTTTCGCACATCCTCTCCGGCATTTATCATTTTCCTGTTTTGTTATTTTAGCCAATCTGACAGGAGAGATGTGGTATCTAAGAGTTGTTTTGATTTGCATTTCTCTAATCAGTAGTGATTTAGAGCATTTTTTCATATGCCTATAGATAGCTTTAATTTCTTCCTCTGAAAACTGCCTGTTCATATCCTTTGACCATTTCTCAATTGGGGAATGGCTTGTATTCCTATATATTTGGCTCAGTTCCCTGTATATTTTAGAAATGAGGCCTTTATCAGAGATACTGTTTGTAAAGATTTTCTCCCAATTTTCTGCTTCCCTCCTAATTTTTGTTGCATTGTCTTTTTTTGTACAAAAACAATAAGATATTGGTCTATGCCCAGTTTCTGTCCTACCATTTTCCAATTTTTCCAACAGTTTTTGTGAAATAGTGAATTATTAGCCCAGAAGCTGGCCTCTTTGGGTTTATCAAAGAGTAGATTGCTATAGTTGCTGACTTCTCCATCTTGTATTCCTATCCTATTCCACTGATCCACACCTCTGTTTCTTAGCCAGTTCCAGGTAGTTTTGATGACTGCTGCTCTGTAGTACAGTTTAATATCTGGTATGGCTAGGCCACCTTCTCTAGCATTTCTTTTCATTAATACCCTAGATATTCTAAACCTCTTGTTTTTCCAGATGAATTTTGTTATAATTTTGTCCAGCTCCATAAAATAATTTTTTGGTAGTTCGATTGGTATGGCACTGAATAGATAGATTAATTTAGGTAAAATTGACATTTTTATTATATTAGCTCAGCCTAACCATGAGCAACTGATATTTTTCCATTTATTCAGATCTGACTTTATTCGTGTGAAAAGTGTTTCATAGTTATGTTCATATAGGCCCTGGGTTTGTCTTGGCAAATAGACTCCCAAATATTTTATAGTGTCTGCAGTAACTTTGAATGGAATTTCTCTTTCTATCTCTTGCTATTGGGCTTTGTCAGTAATGTATAGGAATGCTGAGGATTTATGTGGGTTTATTTTACATCCTGCAACTTTGCTAAAGTTGTTTATTATTTCAAGTAGTTTTTTACTTGAGTCTCTAGGTTTCTCTAAATAAAACATCATATCATCTGCAAAAAGGATAATTTAGTTTCTTCTTTTCCTATTCTAATTCCTTCAATTTCTTTTTCTTTTCTTATTGCTACAGCTAACGTTTCTAGTACCAAATTCAATAGTAGGGGTGATAATGGACATCCTTGTTTCACCCCTCATCTTATTGGGAATGCATCTAGCTTATCCCCATTACAAATAATGCTTGTTGATGGTTTTAGGTAGATGCTGTTTATAATTTTAAGGAAGGTTCCATTTATTCCTATGCTTTCTAGTGTTTTTAATAGGAATGGGTGTTGTATTTTGTCAAAGGCTTTTTCTGCGTCTATTGAGATGATCATATGTTTTCTGCTAGTTTTGTTGTTGATATGGTCAATTATGCTAATAGTTTTCCTAATATTGAACCAGCCTTGCATTCCTGGAATAAATCTTACCTGGTCATAGTGTATTATTCTCGTGATGAGTTGCTGCAATCTTTTTGCTAATATTTTATTTAAAATTTTTGCATCAATATTCATTAGGGAAATTGGTCTATAATTTTCTTTCTCTGTTTTGACTCTACCTGGTTTGGGTATTAGTACCATATTTGTGTCATAAAAAGAATTTGGTGGGACTCCTTCTTCACCTATTTTCCCAAATAGTCTACAAAGTATTGGAATTAGTTGTTCTTTAAATGTTTGATAGAATTCGCATGTAAAACCATCCGGCCCTGGAGATTTTTTCCTAGGGAGTTCATTGATGGCATGCTCAATTTCTTTTTCTGAGATGAGGTTATTTAGAAATTTTACTTCTTTTTCTGTTAACCTGGGAAGTTTATGTTTTTGTAGATATTCATCCATATCTGTAAGGTTGTCAAATTTATGGGCATACAATTGGGCAAAATAATTCCTAATTATTGCTTTGATTTCCTCTTCATTAGAGGTGAACTCACCCTCTTCATTTTTGATACTGGTAATTTGATTTTCTTCTTTCTTTTTTTAAATTAAATTGACCAAAGGTTTATCAATTTTATTGGTTTTTTCATAAAACCGGATCTTTGTTTTATTTATTAATTCAATAGTTTTCTTGGTTTCAATTTTATTAATCTCTCCTTTGATTTTCAGAATTTCTAATTTGGTATTTAATTGGGGATTTTCAATTTGCTCTTTTTCTAGCTTTTTCAGCTGTATGCCCACATCATTTATCTCTTTTTTTCCTATTTTATTCATGTAAGCATTTAGGGATATAAAACTTCTCCTGAGCACTGCTTTTGCTGCATCCCATAAGTTTTGTTATGTTGTTTCATTATTGTCATTCTCTTGAATGAATTTATTAATTATTTCTCTGATTTGTTCTTTGGCCCACTCATTCTTTAGAATTAGATTATTTAGTTTCCAATTAGTTTTTAGCCTATTTTTCCATGTTCTTTATTACAAATAATTCTTATTGCATCATGATCTGAAAAGGATGCTTCGACTACTTCTGCCTTTCTGCATTGGATTGTGAGGTTTTTATGCCCTAGTACATGGTCAATTTTTGAGTATGTGCCATGTACCGCTGAGAAGAAAGTATATTCCTTTTGATCCCCATTCAGTTTTCTCCAGAGGTCTATCATATCTGCCTTTTCTAAAATTCTGTTTACCTCCTTAACTTTTTTCTTATTTATTTTGAGGTTAGATTTATCAAGTTCAGAAAGGGGGAGGTTGAGGTCTCCCAATACTATAGTTTTGCTGTCTATTTCTTCCTGTAACTCCCTTAACCTCTCCTCTAGGAATTTGTATGCCTTACCACTTGGTGCATATATGTTAAACAATGATATTGCTTCATTGTTTATGGTGCCTTTTAGCAGGATATAATGTCCTTCCTTATCTCTTTTAATTAAATCTAACTTTACTTTTGCTTTGTCTGAGATTAGGATTGCTACACCTGCTTTTTTTACTTTAGCTGAGGTGCAATATATTTTACTCCAGCCTTTTACCTTTACCCTGTGTGTATCCCCCTGTTTCAAATGTGCTTCTTGTAAACAGCATATTGTAGGATTATGGTTTTTAATCCATTCTGCTATCTGCTTCTGTTTTATGAGGGAGTTCATCTCCTTCACGTTCAGAGTTATGATTTCTATCTGTGTCTTTTTCTCCATCCTATTTCCCCCTGTTTATGCTTTTATTTCTCCCTTTCCCCTTCTCCTCCTCAACAAAGTTTTGCTTTTGACCGCCGCCTTCCTCAGTTTACCCTTCCTCTTTATTCCCCTCCCTTATCTTACCGTTTCCCACTTGCTACTTCTCCCCTCCCTTCTGACCACCCTCTCCTTTCCCCCCCCTTCCCCTCCTACTTCCTGTAGGTCAAGTTAGATTTCTAAACTTATCAGGGTATGTTATTCCCTTCTTGAACCAGATCAGATGACAGTGATGCTCAAATACTGCTCTTCTCCCTCCCTTCTTTCCCTCTACTATAATATGTTTTTGTGCCTCTTCATTTGGTGTAATTTACCCTTTTCTACTACCTCCTTACCTCTTCTCTCATAGCCCTCCCTTTACCTCTCTTACTTATGTTTTTTATCTTTACATCAGTTAATTTATACAGGCATTCACAATCTATGTGTATCCCTTTCAATTGTAATAATAGCTGTACCATTCTCAAGACTGACATATATATGTATATATATAAAACATACATATGATGATATACTCCCACATAAAGATGCAGACAACCTGCCCTTATTGGTTAATAAGGTTTGTGGGGGTTTTCCCCCCTGGTTACCTTTTTATGTCTCTCTTGAGTTTTGTATTTGGAGATCAAATTTTCCATTGAGTTCTGGCCTTTTCATCAGGAAGGTCTAGAATTCCCTTATTTCATTGAATGTCCATCGCCTTGCCTGAAAAATTATGCTTAGTTTTTCTGGGTAGTTGATCCTTGGTTGTAGTCCCAGCTCTTTTGCCCTTCAGAATATCATATTCCAACTTCTCCTACCTTTTAATGTGGAAGCTAAGAGATCCTGCGTGATCCTTAATGTAGTTCCACGATATTTGAATTGCTTCTTTTTGGCTGCTTGCAGTATTTTCTCCTTTAGTTTATAGTTCTGAAATTTGGCTATAATATTTCTTGATGTTTTCAGTTTGGGATCTCTTTCAGGGGGTGATCGGTGAATTCTTTCAATGACTATTTTGCCCTCTGATTCTAGGACCTCTGGGCAGTTGTCTTTGATAATTTCTTCGAAGATACTGTCAAGGCTCTTTTTTTCATCGTGGATTTCCAGTAGACTAATAACTCTTAAACTGTCTCTCCTGGATCTATTTTCCAGGTCAGTTGTTTTCCCAATCAGATATTTCACATTTTTTTTCTATTTTTTCATTCTTTTCATTTTGTTTTACTACTTCTTGGTGCCTCATAGATTCATTAGCTTCCATTTGCTCAACTCTAATTTTTACTGAGTTAGTGTTTTCATTTTGCTTTTGAGTCTCCTTTTCCAATTGGTTGATTTTGCCTCTCAGGGTGTCATTTTCTCTCTCTAGATTCTGAATCTCTGTAGCCATTTCGCCAATCTTTTTTTCCATATTTTCTTTTAGCTCCCTAATTTGGTTTTTAAAATCCTCCTTTAGCTCTTCCAGCAGTGCTTTTTGGGCTGGAGACCAGTTCATATTAGCTTTTGAGGTATCCGATGTATCTACAGTGTCATTGCTGTCCTCTTCCATATTGGTATTTTGATCCTGCCTGTCTCCATAAAAAGAATCTATTGTCCTCGGTTTTTTTTTTTTTGTTGTGTTCTTCTTCATGTTTGTTGGTTTGCCTTTTCCTGGCTTTACAACAAATTTCTCCCTTTGGGGCTCAGGGCTCTCTGTCCCAGCTTTCTTATTCTGGGGACTGTGAGTCTAGAATTATAGCCTTCAGTTTCCTGAGGTGTGGGGGAGGGGTCTGGCTCCCTGATGTCTCACTCCCTATGGGTGCTCTCCAGCACTATTGCTCTTCAGCAATGGTCTCAGCTGTTTGTTGTTTGAGCTGATGTCTGGCACTTCCCCTGGGGGCGCAAGATTACATCTGGGCTCCTGGTGTTGACCCCTGCCGACTCTGCCCCTCTGGGACTAATGAACTTCTACTATTTGACCACTGAAGCCCCACTTATTTCTCCTCTGTTCCAGCTTTCTTGTTTTTTTTTTTCCCGAGGAATTCTCTGGGTGAGGGGGGGAGGGATTAGAGCCGTTTACCTGGTCATTACATCTCCTGGAAACCGCGTTTCATTCCTTTGGGCTGCAAGGCTCAGGGCTTGGTGTTTCCCCGCCAGTGGCGTTGTGCTGCCTCTCCTCGCTTCCACAGACTGCCGTCCTGTGTTGGGAGGCCTGGGGATCTCTGCCAGTTTTGGGCGCCCAGCTTTCTCCCAGCCTGTCTCCCATGTGGGTTTCCCAGCCGGACGCTTCCGCTTTGGTCTGGAGCAGCTCCGCACACCCCACACTGAGCACTCTCCAAGCCTACAGATTCGTGCCTTCGGCCTTTCAGACTCTCCCGGCTCGGAAATTTGCCCCATGCAGACTGCTCACCATTTCTGACTCTCTCAAATCTGCTCAAATTCACTTTTTTATAGGAATCTGACAGACCTTGTGAGAGAGCTCTGGTAAGACGCTGCCTTCATGCGGCCATCTTGGCTCCGCCCCTGCTCCTCATTTCTTACAGCACAATAGTAATCCATTACATTCATATACCACAATTTGTTCAGCCCTTCCCCAACTGATGGGCATCCCCTTGATTTCCAGTTCTTTGTCACAACAAAAAGAGCTGCTATAAATATTTTTGTACATACGGGTTCCTTTCCTACTTGTCTGATCTCTTTGGGATATAGCCCTAGAAGTGGTGTTGCTGGGTCAAAGGGTATGCACATTTTTATAGCCCTTTGTGCATAGTTCCAAATTGCTCTCCAGAATGGCTAGATCAGTTCACAACTTCACCAACAATGTAACAGTGTTCCAATTTTCCCACATCCTCTCCAGCATTTATCATTTTCCTGTTTGTCATTTTAGCCAATCTGACAGGAAAGGTGTGGGACCTAAGAGTTGTTTTGATTTACATTTCTCTAATCAATAGTGATTTCGAGCATTTTTCATATAACTATTATTCCATGATATATTAATAATTATCATACATAATAACATAATACCATAACATAACCATACAATAACAATTACATTATATTTCACAATAATAATTGGTATATTATATTAGCATATTAATATATAAAATTAAATATAATATGTTCATATACTAATCATATCATTAGCATTAAGTATATATTATTATATATACTGATTATATGCCAACAATTATTACATAGTATATATTATAATATTACATAATCATAATCCTAATTCCACAGTAGTTTAAGGTTTTCAAAGGTGACCATCTTAAGTAGTATAAGTACCTTCATTTTATAGACAGGAAAATATGAAATGTTAAGTGACTTACCCACAGTCATATTACTTGTAAATGTAGGATTTATGAGAGGATGCTAGCCACAATAGCTAGTATTTGTATAGCACTTCAAAGTCCACAAAGCATTTTAACCAATTTCTCATTTTATTCTCATAACACTCCTAGGAGGTAGATGTTATTATTGCTTCCATTTTACGGTTGAAGAAACTGAGGCAGACAAAGGTTACGTGACTTGACCAAGATAACACAGCTAGTAAGTATCTGAGTCAGGATTTGAAGTTAGGTTTTCTGGATTCCAAGTTCAGAGTTTTATCTGTGACGTGGCTGAATTTCTCCTGATACTGGGTTTAACTAAGTTGCCTAGAATATAGGTGTTGGGGAAACATTGATAATGTGATCACCTGATCTCCCAAGGTCTCTTCCACCACTAAATCCCATTTCCTACATTACATATCAATAGTATTTATTCGCAAGTATTTGTGCCAGGCACTGTGCTAGGCACCAGGGATATAAGTATAAAGAATGAACCGATCCCTACGCACACTGTGACATTATTAACACAAAGCCTCAACTGAGCAGTAAGGGGGTGGGGTTGGTGTATGGGGTAATTTTCAAACCTTGCTTAGTATCCATACTTCATCATTACTGATTTGGGCTATGTCTACACCAGGAGCCAAAAGACCACATTGAAAAATGAAACATTCAATCTGATTACACAGCCTGACATGGGGAGGAAGAAAATGTGCTGTCTTAATGAATTCAACATCCTACCTCCCCCACCAAAAAGGTGAATTCTCTTAGGATGATAGATCTAAAGCTCACAGGGACGTCAGAGGGTATTAATGCCAAGTTCCTCATTTTACATGAGGAAACTGAGTTCCAAGGAGATTTAATGACTTTCCCCATGTCATACAAGCAGTATTTGTCAGAGGTAACATTTGAATCCAGCTCCTCCCTGCCACATGCTAAGTTCTTTCTACTCTACCACGCAATCCACAGGAACTATAGGAGAACTCAGACTTCACGTGAAACCTGAGACAAAAATGGAACAGAAGAAATTGCATCCCCTGCCTGATTTCCCTTTGGCTCACTCTGGTTTCTTTTAGAACCCTGAACACTTGGAAAATATTTGTTTTTATAGTCATCTCAAAGATATTTCTTCTCTTTATTAACAACTACTTGTCACAGTCATTTAGTTGAATTCTGAATTTGTCCTAAGATGGGTCAAATACTTATCAGCATTTGTAAAAGCTACAGTTAGAGGTGTACCTGCTATGTATAAGAGGGAGGCAAGGTTTCCAAAAGAAAGTCTCACCTTTCCATGGACAATCTACTGAGAGTGACGGCTTGAAAGCCTGTAAATCATCCGGGCTCAATTAGTTTATTTCAAAGGAATACACAGGTGTTATTTGACCTTCAACCATATGGAACACTGGAATAAATGAATGTCTGATCTGTTCCCATTCTGCAAGGAGACTGGGTTAGGGCCATTTTTTTTCATATTCTCAGGGTTTTGAGACGGGATTATTAGGTTTGTGTAAGTGAGTTATTTACTTAACCAATATCCTCTTCAACGGCCCCAGTTTTCTTCTCCAAGGGGAGCAACCAGCCAGATGCTGGCCATAAGTAGGTACTATGGAAATGGGAGAAGTACTTGGAAGAAAGTTCTTTTGTAGATTGGGAATTATATGGGAGAAGAAACGCAATGGGAGGGGAGGGAGGAGCACCAACAAATCTGTGTTGGAAAAAATCACTATAAGCACTTAGCACAGGGTTGGACAATGACTGGGAGTGATCAGGTATCTGAACTGGTGTCCTGTGGGCCTAACCTGCCCTTTTTGTATTTTTCAAGTGCATGGGAAAGAACAGCAGTCAACTAACATCCTTGGAAGGTCAGTCTAGTAACTTTGTATTATGGAAATTTGGTGGTATTCACATCATCACCATCACTACCACCACTGTCATTGTTATCATCATAACATCTAGATAATGCTATAGACTTTGCAACATAATTTACATATTATCCCTTTACTTTCACAACAAATCTACAAGGTAGGCGCTGTTATAATCTGCATTTTAAAAATGGGTAAACTGAGGCTGAGAAACATTAAGTAATTTCTCCAGGCTCACACGTGCTTGAGATAGGATTCTAAGTCAGGTCTTTCTGACTCCAAATATACCAATTCGATCCATTGGCTTGGAATTCTGCTTCTGTCACACAACTTGTGGATCTTTAGACACATCTCAATGTCTCACTTTCCTTATCTTTAAAATGAGGGAAATCGAATCAGTGAGCTGTGGCAGTTACCAGACTTCTCAACCCACAAACACCAAAGACAACAGAGAAGGTTAGTGGGAAAAGCTGCTGGGATGGAGTGAAAGGAGTTCGTGGTTCGGCCACCACCCTGGAGGCAGCGGAGGTGGTGCAGCTACAGAACTACTGGCTGCAGTTGCTTCTGGCCCCAAGCCCACATGGTGGGAGGAATTAAGTGGCAGATCTGAGCAGGACTGCAGAGCCAGCTTAGATCTGAGTCGCAGTCCAGGTTGGCAGTTCTTGGGGGAGGAGTAGCGCTGGTGTGGCAGAGCTTGTTGTGTAGCTCTGAAAACAACAGTGCAGACCCTCAAGCTTGGGACAAAGTACTCTATACTCTACAAGCAGTCATACCCCAACGAAAAACTCAAGGGTCAAGTAAGTTGGCTGGGAACATGGCCAGGCAGCGAAAACACACCCAAATTCAGTCTCAGACTTTGGAATCTTTCTTTGGTGACAAAGAAGACCAAAACATACAGCCAGAAGAAGTCAAAAGCCTCCAAGAAAAACAGGAACTGGTCTCAGGCCATCGAAGAGCTCAAAAAGGATTTGGAAAAGCAAGTTAGAGAAGTAGAGGAAAAATTGGGAAGAGAAATGAGAGTGACATGAGAAAACCATGAAAAACGAGTCAATGACTGTCTAAAGGAGACCCCAAGAAATACTGAAGAAAATAACACCTTAAAAAATAGACTAACTCACATGGCAAAAGAGCTCCAAAAAGCCAATGAGGAGAAGAATTCCTTGAAAGGCAGAATTAGCCAAATGGAAAAGGAGGTCCAAAAGACCACTGAAGAAAATACTACCTTAAAAATTAGATTGGAGCAAGTGGAAGCTAGTGACTTCATGAGAAATCAAGATATTATAAAACAGAACCAAAGGAAGGAAAAAATGGAAGACAATGTGAAATATCTCTTTGGAAAAACCACTGACCTGGAAAATAGATCCAGGAGAGATAATTTTAAAATTATCGGACTACCATGATCAAAAAAAGAGCCTAGATATCATCTTTTAAGAAATTATCAAGGAGAACTGCCCTGATATTGTAGAGCCAGAGGGTAAAATAGAAATTGAAAGAATCCACTGATCACCTCCTGAAAAAGATCCCAAAAAGAAAACTGCTAGGAATATTGTTGCCAAATTCCAGAACTCCCAGATCAAGGAGAAAATACTGCAAGCAGCCAGAAAGAAACAATTGGAGTATTGTGGAAACACAATCAGAATAACACAAGATCTAGCAGCTTCTACATTAAGGGATCGAAGGGCTTGGAATATGATATTCTGGAGGTCAACGGAGCTAGGATTAAAACCAAGAATCACCTATCCAGCAAAACTGAGTAGCATGCTCCAAGGCAAAATATGGATTTTCATTAAAATAGAGGACTTTCAAGCTTTCTCAGTGAAAAGGCCAGAGCTGAATAGAAAATTTGACTTTCAAACACAAAAATCAAGAAAAGCATGTAAAGGTAAACAGGAAAGAGAAATCATAAAGAACTTACTAAAGTTGAACTGTTTTGTTTTCATTCCTGCATGGAAAGATGATGTGCATAATTCATGAGACCTCAGTATTAGGGTAGCTGAAGGGAATATACAGATAGATAGATAGATAGATAGATAGATAGATAGACAGATAGATGGATAGATAGACAGATAGGTAGAGGGCACAGGGTCAGTTGAATATGAAGGGATGATATCTAAAAAATATAAAATAAAATTAAGGGATGAGAGAGGAATATATTAAGAGAGGGAGAAAGGGAGAGATAGAATGGGGTAAATTATCTTGCATAAAAGTGGTAAGAAAAAGCAGTTCTGTAGGAAGGGAAGAGGGGGCAGGTGAGGGGGAATGAGTGAATTTTGCTCTTATCGGATTTGACTTGAGGAGGGAATAAGATACACATTCAATTGGGTATCTTACTCCACAGGAAAGAAGGAGGAGGGAGATAAAAATGGGGGACAATAGGAGGGAGGGCAAATAGGAGGAGGAGGTAATCAAAAACAAACACTTTTGAAAAGGGACAGGGTCAAGGGAGAAAATTAAATAAAGGGGGTTAAGATAGGAAGGAGCAAAATATAGTTAGGCTTTCACAACATGAGTATTGTGGAAGGGTTTCACATAATGATACATATGTGGCCTATGTTGAATTGCTTACCTTCTTAGGGAGGGTAGCTGAGGAGGGAAGAGGTGAGAGAATTTGGAACTCAAAGTTTTAAAAACAGATGTTCAAAAAAAAGTTTTTGCATGCAACTAGGAAATAAGATACACAGGCAATGGGGCATAGACATCTATCTTGCCCTACAAGAAAGTAAGGGAAAAGGGGATGGGGTGGGGGGAGTGAGGCGACAGAAGGGAGGGCTGACTGGCGAATGGGGCAACCAGAATATATGCCATCTTGGAGTAGGAGGTGAGGGTAGAAATGGGGAGAAAATTTGTAATTCAAATTCTTGTGAAAATCAATGCTGAAAACTAAAAATATTAAATAAATTAAACAAAAAAAGGAAAAAAATAATAAAATGAGGGAAATCAACTAGAGGGCTTCTGAGTTCCCAAAGATTTTGTATGTACTTACACAAGCATAGGAGGTCTCCCTTGATAAAAATAAGATCCTTGAGGACAGGGGTTATTTGCTTTTGACTTTGTATCCCCTGCACCTAGAGCAGTGTCTGGGACGTAATAGGTGCTTAATAAATGCTTGTTGGTCAATTGATTAATCATCATGGGTCTAAAAGTTGACTGAACTTCAATTTCACAAATTCAAAAACTCACATTGACTTCTAGAAACAGAAATCAGGAATAAGTTAAGTTCATGTGAGTCAGAAAAACAGGACTAGACTGGATATGATCTGTCAGCACTGCTCATTTATCATCCGTTAGCCCTTGTTTCCCCACTATTGCCACACATGGTTTGGGAATGCTGGGACAGCCAAGCTATGGACCATGAATGACATCCATGAATACCCACCACCATCTCTCTGTCTCTGTCTTTCTCTGTCTCTGTCTCTGTCTCTCTCTCTCTCACACACTCTCTCTCTCTCTCTCACACACACACACCCCTCAGGATAACAACACACAGAAAAGGATACCCAAGTCAAAATGCTGGGGCACTGTTCTTAACTTTTCTTCCTCACATGTATACCTCAATCTCAACAAAGAATAAGAGAAATTCAGACTCTCAAAATTAGAACTGACTTCAGTGGCCATCTGGTCCAACTTATATATGTCAAAGAGTCTGCCAAGCAACGGAGCCAATTAGTGATCATCCATCCAGTCTTTGCCTGAAGACTTCCCATGCAGAGACCCCACTACTTCCAGAGTGGACACACCCTTCCCACTGGCTTACTTAACTGCTCTGTCCATATACAGCTTGGTTTTTGTATCTACTACTTGTAGTATGCCAACTGACTTATGGGATCATAGCTTTAAAGTAGAAAGGAACCTTGAAGATAAGTTCAATCCTTCCATTTTACAGATAAAGAAATAGAAGCCAAGAGAGATTACATATTTCTGAGTCAAGACTCAAACCCAGGTCTTTGTGACTCCAAGGCCATTGCTTTTAACTACTTTCTGGTACTACTCCTTTCTCCTTATTACTTTCTGATACTCCCAAATGACTCATAGAAATGTAATCAGCTTAGTTTATTATCAGTTCCTCCTAGAGGCAGCATGAAATAGCAAATAGATTACTATACCTGGAGTCATGAAAACCTGGGTTCCATTCTATCTCAAATATTTATTGCCTATATGACCCTAAGCAAATCACTTAACCTCTCTGGACCTCAATTTCCTCATCTGGAAAGTGAAAGTTGGACTGAATGACTTTTCCAGTTCTAAACCTATGAGCCTATTATCCTGCATTGGTAAGAACGCTGAAAAAAAGGGAGTATCCCCATCCTCCCTTCCTATCGTTCAGCTGTGTAGCATTCTATATTCACAAAGGGGTGGCCAGGCTCTGAAGAATTGATTCACACTACAAAGTTTATAAGAGACTTCTTTATAAACTAGGAAGCTGATTTATTAATTTATCACGGGAGATATACTTATATAGAATACTAAATACTGGTCCAGTAAAATGTAATCTCTTAGAAGGTACAGATTTTCAATTTTTTATTGTATCTTCAGTGCCTGTCACAAATTAAGTATTTAATCAATGCTCACTGGATTGAATTTGCATTAAAAACTCCCAAAGTAGGTTCATTCAAGAGACTAAATTACAAACCACTAGACTACTTAATGCACAAGAAGAAGAAATATGGATATTGTAAAAATGGTATTCTGGCTCTGGGATTTGATGACTCTGAAATCTCTTCAATGTAGACATTCCCTCTAATGATCCAATAGCAGCCCATCTACTTTTGCCCATGCCCTCCTCCCATGAATCTTCCACAGGGTTCACTAAACACATTGAGTCTTTCCTGTAGGTCATTTGACATGGACACTAAGAGAGCACACTGCTTGTCCTGTCCATCAGTTAGCCCTTGTACTTGCTGTATGACCAGACTATCTTTTTCCTTGTTATTCTTCTTTTTGGTAGCATCCTTTATTCTGGTCCTACAGCACAACCCTTTATTTGTAATGTGTTGCAGCTTGCTCATGCCTACCTTGTCCCTTGGGTGACCCTCAACTTACTCTTTGGTAATTATGGTTTTTATGAGTTACAGCCATACCGCATTATTAGAAGAATAACATATCAAGCTAATCTAGCCTAGTGTTTTACCCTCCTTTACTGAAGGATATTTTGTCTACAATAATTAGATTCAGTCATTGAAATCAGGAGACCCTCTTTGCTAGGATGATGCTGAAGACAAGCCAAATTCTTGTCTACCCAACACTACTTTTCAAATATTCCTTATCATTCATCTAAAGCTTCTGTCTCTATGTTAACTCATAACAGACATTTTGCAATTAATGTGATCATACCTTATCTTGAATTTGTTACATCTTGGGTGAAATTTTGGAAATTTTCTAATTTCATCAACCATACTCACAAATCATATCTCAGGGTGGATTATTTCTTGGCAAACTTCCCATGGATGTCTCATTTCATATGTTTGACATTAATTCTTGTTCACATCAGTTTCACCGCGTGGTACTTTGATTGGGAACCTGTACTAACTATAGTTAGTTCCCTCTGCATTCCTTCATTTAGAACATTGGGCCCTTTACTGAATGGTCCTTTCCATTGAAGTTGCTTAAGTCTACTTCCTTTTCTAATTAAAGGGTCACTGAGAATTCTGAAGAGGGTGATGTATCCAACTTGAATATATACATCTGTTCTCTACTCTTCCCAACCTCTCATGCTTGGCTATGATCTCATTATAGGATAGAAGGAAAGATTGTATAGGATCATAAATTTAGAGCTGGAAGGAACCTCATACATTGGTCCAATCCTCTCACTTTACAAATGAGAAGTGAGACCCACAAGGTTAAATAACTTATCTGAGGTCATATAGGTTGTAAGTGGCCCAGTGTTGACTCCCTGCCTCCAAATCTAATGTTCTTTCCACTGTTTCATGCAAGATTAAATAGTAGCACCTACTTCTCAGAGTTGTTGTGAGGATAAAATGAGAAAATCTTAGTAAAATGTTTCACATGATGCCTGGCAAATAGTGGACATTTATGGAATATTTATCCCATTCCATTTTAGATTAATCAATATCTTCTGGATGAAGAAATTGTGGCAGTTCTTTTATTCGATGCAGTTATTTACTTAAGTTATTTACTTTATCCATCTACCAATGAGAATAAGAAAATAGAGATGAGCTGCTATCTGCCTTGATGGAGAGAATGAATGCCATACTTCTAAAAATCACTGATACATCAAAATATGGATGTAAAAGGTGAAATAAAGTATTCTGGCCACAATTACAGAGGACCAATTAGCAATCAGTAGCACTTGGTTGTTCATTGGGCCCAGGTAATTTAATAAGTAAGAAACCAGAATATGTCGAGAGAGCCAGATGAAAATATTTGTTTCCCCACAGGTCAACTGATCATCATTTGACCAGCCAAAGGCTGATATGGTCAACTGTAACCTACTGTGCCCAAGAAATTCAAGAAGACTCTAGAAAGACCCTGATCTCCTTTTAGTCTCTTGAGCCTCCAAGAAACTGGAGCCTTAAAAGTGGAAAAGATATTCTGGAAGATTCCAAAGCTCAAAGCCTAGACATATATGATACCCGACCATCTAAAACAAAGGGGGAAAATCCATTCAAGCATATGGATGGTCCATCTGTACAGTGCTCAAGGATCCAGATACTGCGTCTCATTGTCCATGTCCAGACGTATGACAATATGGAGAAAACACCATGATTGAATATTTCATTTTTCATCTGGATGCTTTGCTATCATCAATTATACAAGGCAATGTCTTCCTTTGACTATTTGTTGCTTGTTTGTCAATTTTGGGCTTTCTGCAAAGTTGAATTTGCTTCAGATAATAAGTTTTGTGTTTCAAATTGTCTGGTTTTCTGGATTGGCTTCCCATAAAAAAAATGCCATTTGAATGGCTACTATTCTTAAAAAAAACAACTTAAAAGGATCTTGAATTATTAAACCCCAGTTATTTTCCAGGCCTGAAAATGTTTTCAGCATGTTTCTCAAAGTTTCCCCGAGTCAGCACATAATAACACATCTTAGAAGGCCTCAGTTGGAACCATTTTCTTTCCTTAAAAATGGTCTTTTTTCCCCTTGTGACCTGATTTTTCAGTGATCAGTTTTTAAGAACAAGATAGTGGGTTCTTATTTATCTATTTTTGCCCAGCCTAGTTGAAGAAGCCTTCCCATGGGTATTCCTTCAAAATGAGGGACTGGTGCATCAAGCATTCAAGGTCAAGAGGGGGATATCAGAGATGCCCATTTGATTCTGCCTCAGGCAACTTGCATTTCTTCATAATCCTCTCCATCCAAGAGTCAAACCAACAGGAAACCACAGTCTATGGGCAAAAGAGTGAAAAACATTTTCAGCTCCAACTGATGCTTCTTTTTAGAGTTTTAATGCCATTACAAGAAAGGGGGAGAATCTGAGCCAAACCAATGAAATCTGGTCAAAATATTGTTTTGTTGTGGTTGATACAGACCCCAGGGCTGGTCTCAAAATACGTATCTCTTTGGAGGTCATTCCCAGCATTGGCAAGACCAGATTTCCACATCAGCTGCATGGAAACACCCCTGAACACACATGAAATTATTTTTCATGAAACTGTTTTTGGCACTACCCAGAGGCTGAAAAATGGCCTGCAAGAGGGGCTGAAAATAACTGGTGTAACTAACCCAGGCTGACTTTTAAACAAATGACTCTCGAACTCTCACATTTATCATAGCAGACTAGGATCCGTGAAAAGATAAGCTGCATAACTTAATGGAAACGTCTCTTTGTTTTTGACTGGAGAATGGAGAAGCCTTCGTAATTAATATCCATTCAGGGTGTTCAGTAATTGTAGCGTCTGATATTAAGGGATAAAATGCTCCTTCTTGGCCTTGATCTTCAGCCATATTTATTAACCTGGAGGGATGCTAATGAGGAGGGGGTTTGCACCTCATCCCCCATGGAGTCATCATTTTCATAAATGATTCAACACAGTTGGGCTCCTTTGGCTGGGTGGGGGCTGACCATTATTTCATACATAAAGGGAAATTCTAGTGAGGAAACTACTTTACCCATGCTGATTAGCACCTGCCCTGCATTTTGTAGTAGTACAGAGCTGTCTGAGTCACAGAAAGTTAAGCGATTTGGCCCAGGTCACCCAGCCGGTACATGGCAAAAGTGGGACTTGAACTTACGTCTTCCGGATGCTTAAGATGAGTTCTTCATTTCTCCCTGCAGCCTCTCCTGGGGCTCCATTAACTGTTTTTGATGATGCCATGACTTTCTCTGCTCTTCTGGTTCTCATTTATCCCAGTGCTCACAATTGCTTATTTATTACATCTTTTTCCTCTTCCTGTTATGAATTAGAATTAATTCAAATCTGCTAAGCTGAGTTCAGTGTTTATTTGATAAGCTCCTCTTTTAATCTATTGCTCCATTGCTTTGTTTCCACTTAATGTCTCCCCTGCCCCCTAAGAGTTAACATAACACCAAAGTGTGTTGGAAATGGACAAAAACATTTAGAGGAGGCATTTAAATAGCATTTTAAGGTTTAAAAAGTTCAAACGTTCTCTCTTTTGACTATTTAAAACACTCTGTGTGGGTGGGTTTATGACTAGTCTCATTTTACAGATGAGGAAATAGAGGCCCAGAGAGGTGTGATTAACTTTCCCACACACACACACTCATAAGAAGCAGGACTAAAATCCGGCTCACTCTTCCTCCAAATCCAATGCCCTGTCCACAACACCAATAAAGAGACAGGGCTTGGAACAGAAGGATGGTGGGGAACAGAATGAGCATTTTACATTATGGGCCTTTATCATTATAATTTAAAACTGAAGTCTTATGAAGACTATATTCCTATTTTTCCTTTCCTCTCATATATACTATAATTGTAACCTGTTGTCATTTCACAGAATCTCAGAGCTAGAAGGAACCACAGAGACCATCTGGCCCAACCCCAATGATCAAGAATCCTTTCCATAACATACACACCAAGTGGTCTTCCAGCCCGTATTAAAAATACTTCCAATTTGATGGAAAGCTACCTGTCATCTCCAAAGGCCACCCATTCTACTCTGGGAAAGTTACAATTGTTAGAGTTTTTTCCTAACATCAAGCCTACACTGGCCTCTTGGTAACTTCTTTGCTGTTTCATGTTCTGTCCTTTGGGTTAAATAGAATGAGTCTAATTCCCTCCTTTTGCATGAAAGCTTTTCATATTCTTAAATAAAGCTATCCTGGTCCCATGAGTCTTCTCTTCTCTGGGATAAACTTTATGCTCAGGTCCTTCTTCCTTCTACTTATCCAGCTTTGGTTAAACTTATCAATTTCCTTCCTAATATGTGGCCCCAAGAATTGAACACAGTACTCCAACTAAATTCTGATGAAGGCAGCCTATGGGCCTTTCCAAATTCCTGAAAGCTGCTCCCCTCAATGCAGTTTCCCATATGGAGCCAGCAGTCCAACGAACCACAAAAACTCCCAGTTTCAAGGTGACCATCCGTGTTCTGAGAGAAAAATTCACTTTCTACTTAGAGAAATGGAATCAGGGCCAAAATGGAGGAGGAAATTCTCAAGCCAAAGTCAAAAGGTGAAGAAATTAGAGTTGTTTTAGCTCAGATAACCAAATGACACTTTTAGTCCCAGATGAATAAAGTCGATAGGACTCAAGAAGTAAGCCTCTGTCTTATGAAGTGGGGCCAGCTCTCTCAAAGTCATCTTCTTCTGTTGTTGTGGTTTTATTTTATTTTACTTTTAACTTACGGAATAAAACAAGCTTTTTCATAACATAGAACAATATAAAAGATGATTGTACATAAAACTGCAAATCTACATATAACTTGCTATTCCTTTCAAATGTGCTACAAAATGATCATGCAAATTTCTTTTTTTTCTTTTTTTCTTCCCTCCCCTCCCCCTGCCCCAGAGATGGCTACCATTATGTAAAATTATCCTATACATACCTCTATTTATCAGTTCTTTCTCTGGATGCAGATAGTGTCTTTCTTCATATGTCCTTTATGGTTAATTTGGGTATTTATAATAGGCACAATATTTTATTCGCTCAAAGTGGTTCTTAAAACAAGATTACTGTTATTGGATACAATGCTCTCTTGGTTCTGCTCATTTCACTCTTCGTTATTTCGTGCAAGTTGATCCACATTTTTCTAAGATCATCCTGCTTATCATTTCTTATAGCACATTAGTATTCCATTGTGATCACATACCACAGCTTGTTCAGCCATTCCCCAATGGATGGGCATCCCTGCAATTTCCAGTTCTTTGCCACCACAAAGAGAGCTGCTATAAACATTTTAGAACATAGAGGTTCTTTTGCTTTTTCCCTAATCATCTTTGGAAATGGACCAAGTAGTGGTATTGGTGGGTCAAAGAGTATAGGTAGTTTAATAACTCTTTGTGCACAATTCCAGATTGTTCTCCAAAATGGTCGGATCATTTCACAATTCCACTAACAATGAATCGGTGTCCCAATTTTTCCACATCCTGTCCAACATTTGTCGCTTTCCTCTTCTATCAAGCCAGTCCGGTAGATATAAAATGACATCTTAAGGTTGTTTTAATCCACATTTCTCTAATCAATAACAATTTAGAGCATTTTTTGATATGACTATAAACTGTTTTGATTTCTTCATTGGAAAACAGCCTGTTCATATTCTTCAACCATTTATCTGTTGGGGGATGACTTGTTTTCTTACAGATTTTACAAAGTTTCTTTTTTTAGAGGGAGGAAGGCAGGGTAATTGGGGTTAAGTGACTTGCCCAAGGTCACACAGCTATTAAGTGTGTCAAGTGCTGGAGGCTGGATTTGAACTCAGGTCCTCCTGACTCCAAAGCCAGTGCTCTAGTCACTGCGCCATCTAGCTGCCCCTACAGAGTTTCTTTACATATTTTGGATATGAGATATCTGATGTACTGTTTATAAAATTCTCCCCCCCCTTCAGTTTTCTGCTTTCCTTCTGATCTTTGTATACTTGTTTTATTTGCACAAAACCTGATTAATGTACTCAAAATTATCCATTTTACATCTAACTTTGCTCTCTATCTCTTGTTCATTCATAAATTGTTCATCTACCCATAAGTCTGATAATAATATTTTAATAAATAATAATAAAATAAGAATATTCTATTTTTCTTGTAAAATCTCTTTATATCTAGGTCATGTATCCATTTTGACCTTATGTAGGTAGGCAAAATGGTGTGAGATATTGATCCCATGCCCAGTTTCTGTCATACTGCTTTCCAGTTTTCCCAACAATTTTTACCAAAAAATGAATTCTTATCCCAAAATCTTAAGTCTTTACATTTGTCAAATACAAGGTGATTATGTTTATTTGGTGCCATAAATTGCATATCTACTCTATTCCACTGATCCACCTTTCTGTTTCTTACCCAGTATGAGATAGTTTTGATGATCACTGCCGTATACAGTTTAAGATCTGGTACTGCTAAACTTCCTTCCTTTACACTTTTTTTTAAATTTTTCCTTTGATATTCTTGACTTTTTGTTCAAAGCCATCTTCTAACAAAGCACAGCTCCAAATCCCTGTAACCTTTCCAGGGAAGGAACAGGGCTACTCTAAAGCATAGAGAGTCTGGCTTTCAGAGTTGGCTCATCCATCTTTCAGGAACGCTCTGAACACAGCATTCATGTAAATTGACCACAGGAGAAATCCTTCCAGATTTTCAAATAGGATTAGAAAAAGATTGACCCTATCCACAAATCACTTAGTCACTTTTTTGTTTGAATTGGTTGGCATGTCTAGCTGAAGGACATTTTCCAGCTGTACCATTTAACATCTTATGTTCCAATGACCTGTGTTCCATCATTTTCAAAAAAGGCCATTTTTAAATGATAGCCCTAAAACCCAGAAAGTGGACATGGAAAAGGCAGTTTGATACCATAGAATGGCAAAACCTACATCAGGAGCTGGGCCATGGAGATTGGAGGTTCAAGTGGACCGTTCCCCACAGTTGGGTGACATTGCTTGAAGTTGGCTTTCTTGGACTTTTTTGAAGAAAAGAGGAGAGGAGGAGGAGAGAGAGAGAGAGGGGGGGGGGGAGACAGAGAGAGAGAGAGAGAGACAGAGACAGAGAGAGACAGAGACAGAGAGAGACAGAGAGGGAGGGAGGGAGGGAGCAGAAGAGAGTTCTGTTGTCCATCCTGTTTGTGCTTCGTGGAAAGGAATAAGGAAGCAGCAGTAAATGGATTTATAGCCAGCCCCCACTGCATGGTCCTAGGGGCTCTGCTTGTGGGCAGTGGGAGTTGGAACCTGAGGAGTGCCTTTTCTGGTTGAAACCTGATGGGGCATGCTGATGAGACTACCAAACAGCCAGTGGGAGTTTAGCATTTTCCCTCCACTATTAAAGAGGGATTTGTTCAAAGCCCATATCTCTGTCAAGCTGGTGGATGATTTCTTCTGAGGCTGAGCTTTGGGGAAGAAGCCAATTCTATTCTCCAGGCACCTCAGGCTGCTGTTTCCTTACAAATGATTTGTTCCCCAATTGCTGACCATTATAGTTATTACTTATGAAGCTGTTTCCCCTTTATATAAAAGAAAATCTAGCAGCTGCTAATTCCTTGTCCGGTGTGATTAATGACAGCAGTGGTTAGGGATGTAGGGGCAAGTTTTGCTCTTTGTGGACAAATGGGAGATATATCCCTGCTTCAACTTTACTAAAGTGCAAGGAGAGGGAAAGAACTGATGTTTATGCCATTGAAAGTCCCCAAATCAGGGCAACATAATGATATGATACCCCTAGGCAAGCATTAAATTATATAAGCATAATTATATACACTATATAAACCATTATATATTATTACATGGGTGTGTATATATATATGTATATGCTCCTGTGTGTGTGTGTGTGCATGCACGCACGTATACACACGCATAGGCAGGAGGATAATCATGCTACCCCTTGGGATGCTCAACTCTTAAATCTCCTGCTGTTAGGGAATTATTCCTAAATCCCCTTACCTGTCCTACAAGTGAGGGGTGTTATATCTAGAGAAGGAACTGGCTAACCCTACTTGGTAGGCTTCTTGCAGAAGGTAGGGTTTTTGCAGAGAAAGGAAAGAATCTGGGGCAGCTGAAAAATGAAAGTAAGGAGGGAAATATTTCCAGGTGCAGGGGACAACTGGGAAAATATGCTGAATTGGAAGACTGGGTGTCTTTGTACAAGTAGCAGTAAGGAGGCTGAAGCCACTGGATCAGAGTACATGGTGATGGGAAGGGAGATATGTAAGGTGTGAGAAGACTGGGAAAATGGGAAGGAGCCAGTATGTGAAGGGCTTCTGCCAACAAACAGAGGATTTGATGTTTGATCCTGGAGATAATATAGTGCTGCTGGAGTTCATTGAATAAAAGGTGACATCATCAGACCTATGTTTTAAGAAGGTCACTTTGATCACTAAGGATGTATTGCAGTGGGGAGAGAGCTGAGGCAGGTAGAACCATCAGGAGGCTATTGCAATAATCCAGGCATGAGGTGATGAGATCCTGTAACAGAATGGCTAAGAGTTTTCAGAACAGAAGAGGCCACATACGACAGAGGTAAAATCAGTAAGTCTTGACAACAGATGGAATATGGGGAGCAAGAAAGAAAGTGAGGGGTTGAGGATGACATCTAGGTTGCCAGCCTTTGGTAACTGGCTTGTGGGAACATTGAAAATAAAATAGAAGTGAGGAAGAGGAGAGAGTTTGGGGAAAAGGTAATGAGTTCAGTTTTGGACATGTTGAGTTAATAAGTAATTGGAAATGTGAGAATGGAGTTCAAGAGACATGTTAGACTGAATAAATAGATCTGAAAATCATTTGTATAAAATGATATTAGAATCCATGGGAGCTGATGAGATCTCCCAGTGAAACAGTATGGAGGAAGAAGAGAGAACCCAACACATAGTCTTAAGAGATACTTACAGTAACTGAGAGTGACTTGGTTGAAGATCCAGGAAAGGGGACTGAGGAGGAGTGGTCATACAGGTAGGAGGAGAATCAGATGAGAGCAGTATCATGAAAACCTAGAGAGAAGAGATTATTGAGGAGAAGGTGGTGACTGAGCATGTCAAAGACCACAGAAAGGTCAAAAGGTGAAGGAGATTATGGGAAAAGGTATCTGAGTGATGTGAGATTAGGAAGAAAAGGGAGCTCTCATGAAATGGTTGCAATTTTTTCAGGGAAATATAAACATATTGCCCTGCTGCAGCGAGGGCCCAGTTGAACTTATGTAATATCAATTTGCAGTGGACCCAGTCAGCATTGTTTGGTGATTTTAACCAGCTTTGTTCAGCAGTATATGAGTAGCAATGAAAGCAGTGTTTGGCTGGAGTAATCTAAAGCTGGCAGGGTGAAATCTTTGTTAGGATAGGAAGATAAAGGACTTGAGAGTAGAGGATAGTACAGTTCAGGGGTGGGGGAGTTGTGCCCTTGAGGCCATATGTGGCCCTCTAGGTCCTCAAATGTGGCCAGATGAAGGAATTCCAGAGTTCATAAATACGAATACCTCTGGGAGATGATGAAATCAAAGGTATGTCCATTCTGCATATATCTGTGGTGAGATGGAAGAGTAAATCACAGGAAGTGAGTAAGCTGGGGAACTAGGAAGGTCAGACATTTGAGGGAGTATCAATAGCTGATGTTGAAGTTGCTTAATATGAGGCAAGAATTGGTGAGGAGAAAGAGACCTTGAGCCATGCAATGAGCTTGCTGAGGAAGGACAGAGAATGTCCACAAGGTCAGCAGAGAACAGCTACCAGAATCTCAGTTCTGTGATAAATATGGATTGAGTGAGCCTGAAAGAGAGAGAGATTACAGAATGTGTGGTAGAAGGAAAATCAGGAAGTGGTGATGGGGAATAAGGAGTATTCAAACTTCCTCACCATGACCAGAGCCAGAGAGCTGGGATATGAGGAGCAGTTCAGCCACTGCTGAAAAGAGTAGCCAGGGAGTCTGTGTCATTAGGAAGCAGTCAGAACTCAGTGAGTGCAAGAAAATGGAAGGAGAAAGGTAAAGGTTTAAGATGAAAGTTGCGGGGGTTGGGGGTGGGGGGAGGTGGAGAGCTAGATCTGTAAGACAAAGGTAAGTTCAGAATCCATGGGATGGGGTGGATTATTCTAATTGTTAAGGAATGAGTTCAGAAAAGTTATCATTGTCCCTAGGGGATGGGCAGCTGCTGTGGAGGTGGAGAAGATGGAGAGTCAAGTAATGGAGAGTGAACAGTAAGGGTGGACCTCCTCATGATGTAGAGGATTGGGGCATGTGAATCTTGGGTGGTAGAGTGCAATACAAATCCTTTTCTATACTCAGCCAAAATCATTTCATGGAAATCACACTTGGTCTTAATTTGATTTGATTCTGTTTTAAAAGGGATTGGACAATGCTTTAAATGATCCAAAAATTACACCCCTTCTCTTTAGCATCACTATTTTTCTGGTGACTTATGGGTCTATGATTCACAAAAGGTCACTATCACAGAAGAATTAAGGCTACAAATAGCCCAAAGTATAATGGAAAGATAAATAGTAAGTATAAGCAGATTCAATCACGTTACCAACAACTGACTTGCAAGGACAATGTGGTATAACTTTATAGCACATAAGTATAATGACCCAGAGCAGAGCTGTTAAACTCAGGGCCAAAAGGCTGGGGTGCATGCTGCCCCAAATTCCCCAAACTGGGGCTAGACCAGATTGAAAAGTAATTGGGAAATATTTACCAAAATTAATATACAATAAAACATAGATAATGCTAATTTGTGGTTTTCTAAGTCAATATGCAGAGTGCTACAACCTCTTTCTAGTTGAGATGATGCCACTGGTCTAGAGTGCTGCTGTTTCTCAATGTCACTGGATGGGTTGCAGGAAAAATATTACATAACTTGGAAATTTCTGAAAACTTTATTAAGCCTACATAACTGTGGCTCTGGAGAATGAGCTTTCTACATATGCTTAGTTCAATAATATAAGTGATAGACCTCAATATATTTTGTCCATTAAATACTATTACTCTTCTCTGAGGAATACAGACCAGTGCCACTCCACTCTAGAGTTATCCTCTTCTTCCCCCACCCACACTTACTGTCCAATTACCCCAGCCATATCTGAATCCATGTGTGCAATATCAGGAAACAATGCTCATGGCTGTTATCCCCCTATTGCTACCTGCTTATAGAGGATTTTCATATTATCATCTTTTGGATATTCCTAGAGTCTAGGGCCATTGTTGCAAATCCAATTGGCAGGTCTTCTAAGCCTTGTCAGGCCAGGTTGATTCCAGCCCCTAACCAATTTAAAACTTTGGCCCCAATAACACCCCTGCTTTTTATTTAATGAACATGAAATAGGGATGGCTCATTAATACATGGTTCATAGCCCCAAGTCAGTCTCTGAACACCAAGCTCCATCATCATCCATTTGATCTGTTCCACATTTGATGAATCTTCACCTTCAAGTCTCCTTCTCTTTCTTGTCCTCACTATACATACATTAAAAAAGGAGGACAAAAGAGGAACATTCCAAATCCCAAACAGGACTTGGATGAGCACATGAAATCATTGATTGGGGGTAAAGTAAACCAACAGGTTGAGTTCCATCATTCATATATTGGGAGTGTCTGAGACACCACATCTTTAACAGAAATCTCCTAGCATTCTGCCATGTGATGTCCCCGCCCCTAGAGCTCCCATGACCTCTCCTCTCTGACAGCAAAATCTAAGATTAGACCTTTTTCTCCTCACCATTTAGAGCAAACAGTGACAGCAGCCTACCAGTCCCCACCCAAGTGTCCCCAGTCAAACAAGTAAATCTACTGCTTTTGGCTTCTACCCATTTTTTAATGAAAATGCTATATACCCCACATCCCATTCTTGAATGGAACTAATTAAAAAGCATTTATTTAGCACTTACTGTGAGCCAAGCACTGCACTAGATGGTAGGAACATAAATACAAAACCAAAGATAGTCTCTGCCTTCAAGGAGCATATATTCTTTTTTAAAATTTATTTTATTTTTAATTTATGGAATAAAACAAGCATTTCTATAGCATAGTATAATAAAAAGATGATTGCACATGAAACTACAAATTGATTATTTGCAACTTGCTATTCTTTTTAAATATATAATAAAGTTATCATGTAAATGTCTTTTTTCTTCACTCCCCCTACCCTCGAGATAGCTACTATTAGACACAAATAAGTGCATAAATATAGATATTACATATATATATATATATATATAATATATACACACAAATGTGTGTGTAAAATTATTCTATTCGTATTTCTATTTGTCAGTTCTTTCTTAAGATGCAGGTAGCTTTTTTCTTCATATGTCCTTTATTTTTAATTTGTATATTTGTAATAGTCAAAACTACTTATTTACTCAGTTGTTCTTAAAACAACATTGCTCTTACTGTATACAATGTTCTCTTAATTCTTCTCACTTCTTCCTTCACCATTTTGTGCAAGTCTTTCCATGCCCTTCTAAGATCATCGTTTCTTATAGTGAAATAGTATTTCATCACAACTATATACCACAACTTGTACAGCCATTCCCCAACTGAGAGGGATCCCCGCAATTTCTAGTTCTTTGCCACCACAAAGAGAGCTGCTACATACATCCCATTCACATTCAAAGTTATGATTACTATTTGTCAATTTCCCTCCATCTTTTTTTTACCCATTATTTTCTTTCTCATCCTCTCTTTTTACCCAATCGCTGTAACCTCATCTTCTCCTCCATCCCTCCCACTCCCCATTTAATCCATCCCTCTAAGAGGAGCCTACATTCTAAAAGACAGCAACCACACATATAGGAAATTGGCAGCCAGGAGAGTGGTTTGGTTATAGGGATAGTAAATGGAGTCATAGGGGAGTAGATTGACATACCCTTTCCAGAAGCAATGACAGTTCATATGATATAATTCCACAACTAGAAAGACTTGAAAGGTATATGGAGAGTGGTGGGAAGGGAGAGATGACAAAGGGTATGTTCAGTAGCATGGTGGCTGATTAGGAAAGGTCTAGAGAGTAAGATGAAATGTGACCTAAGCCCCGGCCTAGATGTAGTGAGTGGCTGAAGCAACTACCAACAGGAAAGTAAGCCTTGAGCGAAGGAGTTCCAGGCAGAAAAATATTTAGTTCTCCAGACTTTGATTTCTGGCCCAGGAAGCAGAATAACTGGTGAGGAAAAAGGTAGGTACTGCTGCTACTCCCTGTCTTTTGTCTGGTACCAGGACTGTAATATCTGGACAATTCTCTCAAGTTCTTCCTCAATCCACCACTTGGAGAATTCCTAGATGAGAGGCAATCAGTCAAATTTCATCCTGCCATGTGTGCCAAGCTGCTCCTGTGGGTACCACGGGAGCTGCAAAGTGGAAAATATGGATTTATTGAAGTCCTTTTTGGAGCCAAGAGATAGTTCCTGATACAAGCTATGGGGAACGAGCTTGCTGAGTATGCATAAATCAAATTCTCTCTCATTTACTAATAACACATTATGTTTCTTAAAGACCACAACTCTGCTTTTATTCCCAAAGTTACTTCCCCTTATCCCCCGAATGTCTTGTCCTCACCATCTTTCTTCCTAAAGGCATGGATGCAAACGTGTTGAAGGCTAGTCTCTTCTCTCATTATTTGGCCAGAGAGTGTACTGTGATTGGCTTCTGGAATATTCCTCAAGGCTGGATCAGTTTTTGCAAATATCAATGCAGAGTTCTCTACTTGACATTCTTCTACCTGAGGTGGTCTCACTCTGGCTCTTAGCCAAGTTGACCCTTTGGCCACCATAACACCCATATGACCCTGAAAAAAACAGTTCTTTGGGTTGAACTTCTATGAAAAATTCATGTGAAAACACATTGAAGCATCATATGAGATGAGAAAGAATGGGAGGGGTTATGTAGTGGAGCGGCCAGCCATATGAGGGAGATCAGAGACCTTTCAAAATATTATCAATTCATGAAAAGTAGTTTGGATAATAGGAGTGAGAAAGTCTTCTATAGAAAGAAAATCCTTTATTCATGAAGGCAGGTGAGCTCTCTTATTGGATCTGAATCTCAAATTTCCAATTGAACATTTACTGCTTGTAAAAATTCACAAGGTATTATATTGCCCCATGAATTGTATGGGAATAAAATGGAATTATCATATAAATATATTGGCAAAGTGTGTACAGAAATAAATAGTCCAAAATTTTCTAACCTATTCAGATCAATGTTCACATAAAATATTAAAGTTTTTGCCTACAGTTTAAAGCATAAAAGAGAACCATCTTTTATAATGTAAGAATATAAGCTATAAGAATCTCCCAATCCTAGTCTAGGCCCAAAGATTTAGTTACTCAAAATAATGTCATCATTTGTCATGTCAACATTATTCTCTGCATACAGGAAGCGAACCCTCCAAGTGTTTCTAGAGGCATTTCATTCCTAAATGAATAAATACTGCGTCTCGTGGGAAACCAAATGCTCTAATATTAAGTGCTGTCACAGGAGATAATACTGATTTGTAGATATCTAGGAAGGGCCTTAAAAATGCAAAATGTAAGGTAAGGATTTAAAGTGGAGATTGCAATACATGCAATCAATTGATAAGCATTGGGGAAAGTTTCTCTACTCTGCACTAAATACATATGATCACTGAGGTAGAAGAACGAAAACAAAATCATCCCTGACTTCAAGTTAAGTGACTTGCCTAGGGTCACATAGTCAATATGTATAAAGCAGGACTTGATCTCAGGTCTTCCTGCCTTTGAGGCTGGCTTTTTATTGACTATGCTTCAAAGCCTCATTCAAAGTAAACAGTAGGTAATTTTGATGGAGGTAGGCACCCACAGCTGGAGGATCAGGAAAAGCCTCGTGTAGGAGCTGAGCTGTGAAGGAAAAGAGGAGTCACATCTATTCACTTTTCCTTCTTTGCCTCATCGTTCTCATCATCTCTCTCTCTCTCTCTCCCTCCCTCCCTCTCTCCTCCTTATCCCTCCCCCTTCTCTCTCTTCACCTCCCATAAGTTCAATGACAGTACTATCTCTATGTAGAGGAATCCTAGATACATAGATATATACAAACATGTCTATATTTATCTATATATAGTTGAATGTTTATTTATTTACCTATATATCTATACCCATTTATAGATCTGTCTGTATCTATACATGTATATAATAATAATGTCTAACATTTATATACAGTACTCACTATTTGCCTGGCACTTTGCTAAGTGATTTACAACTATTATCTCATCTGGTCCTCCCGACTCTGGGAGGTAGTTGCTATTATTAATCCCTATTTTACAGATAAGGTAACTGAGGCAAACAGGTTGAAGTAACTTGCCTAGGATCACACAGGTAGTTAAGTGTCTAAGGCTAGATTTGAACTCAAATCTTCCTGACTCCAGGTCTGGCACTCTATTCACTGTGACACACACACACACACACACACACACACATACACACACAGAGACAGAGAGACACAGAAATACACAGAGAGAGACACAGAGAGAGGGTCCTAGGATCCTTCCAGTCACCCAGGTTCACAACCTAATAATTGTCCTCTACTCTTCCCCCTCTTAACCTCACACATCCAACTATCTGGCAAGCCCTATTCATTGTCTGTCCACAATATCCTCCATCTGTCCCTTTGTCTCACACTGAACCACCCCAATACAAGCCCTCATCACCTCATCTCCCCTCCACTTTTCCACTGGTCTTCAGTTGACCTCCCTGCCTTGAGTCTCTCCCCACTCAAAGTCCAATCCATCCTCCTCACAGCTGGCACTCTATTCACTGTGACACACACACACACACACACACACACACACACACATACACACACAGAGACAGAGAGACACAGAAATACACAGAGAGAGACACAGAGAGAGGGTCCTAGGATCCTTCCAGTCACCCAGGTTCACAACCTAATAATTGTCCTCTACTCTTCCCCCTCTTAACCTCACACATCCAACTATCTGGCAAGCCCTATTCATTGTCTGTCCACAATATCCTCCATCTGTCCCTTTGTCTCACACTGAACCACCCCAATACAAGCCCTCATCACCTCATCTCCCCTCCACTTTTCCACTGGTCTTCAGTTGACCTCCCTGCCTTGAGTCTCTCCCCACTCAAAGTCCAATCCATCCTCCTCACAGCTGGCAAGATAATGTTCTTTAAGCACAGGTAAGACCATGTCACTCCTACACTCAATGAACTCCATAAAATCCCTATTACCCCAAGGATAACGTACCCACTCTTGTATTTGACATTTAAAGCCCTTCACCTCTTGGCTTTAGCCCACCTCATTCACCTTTATTTCATAAAAAAGAATTGGTGAGGTGTCAGTATAAAAAATTAGAGCCTTTTTCATGGAAACTGAAGTCTCATAGGTCTTAAAAACACATTTTCTTTGTTATTCCAGTTAGATCTCATTGGATTCCCAGAGCAGTGCAGTCACTTTGGTTTGTTTAAAAGCTAGAGAATCCTAAGGGCATTAACTTCAGATTGCCAGAATGTAGTTTTAATGCCTTCCCCAGCTCCCCTTTGGTCTTATTGCTTAGGTTTTAAGTTGATTAACTTTCTGAAAGCATGTAACTATATAGTCCAATCAAGTATGTTATCTCATGAGGGTCTCAGCAATACCTCCATGAACTCTGAGCATGGAGACATCATGATAAGCAGAAATACTGAAGAAATACAGGGAGCCTCTGAGCTTTCATTAGCCTGGGGAACTTCTTGTAAGGGAACTCCCTCCACCGGTGTAGATCGCAACCTTCCTACAACTTACTGGTTGAGTCTTATGGAATAGCCTGAGACACATCAATGCTAAATGACTTGCTAAGGGTTACCTAACAAGTAGGTGTCAGAGATGGAATTTGGACCCCATTCTTCCTCACACAGAGCCTAGCCATCTATTCATTAGCTATACAACGGAAATAAGAGTTAAACCTTAACAGTCATTTTCATGGCCCATTTTCAAAACCAGAGCACCAACTGAACATGTCCTCCTTTCTTCAGTTTGCTAACCCCCAGCCCCAATTGTACTTACTACATCCCTCAATAAGCACCCATAGGACATTTTTTCAAAGGCATTTGCATACCTCACTATTCTCATTCTCCATCTCCTTGGTAGCCTACTACATTGAAGGTTGCTTGTTTAAAACTAAACTGAAAATTTTCATCTGGTTTACATATTCTGCTATTGCCTTCCACACCTCACTTCCGAGTCGATCCCCATTTATAATTTCTGCACCTGCAGGCGCTGGGCAAGCTATTGATTCCATGTCTCTTTGCAAAAGGTTACTAACTTCATCAGCAGGAAGGACGGCAATTACATCTGTTAAGATTCCCTTATACCTTGTTACGGCCTTCAAAAACATTTTTGTTTTCTGTCTACTTAATGCTATTGACATTTGTTTTGACCATTGTTCTGAAAAGACCAAGAGACCCAATTGTTACGGGATAATATTACCAAATTTCTCGCCTGGAAGCCTTTGGTTCTGGGATACAGAGGTGAAGTTAACCAAGCTGATATTCTTGGCAGCAAATTCTACATGTTGTATTACTTTCCTAGGTCTGGAGGCGTCAAAATTCTGGAGAGTCTGGGTGGAGAGAGCAGTGGAGGAGTGATCTTGAGGCTCAATTAATAATAATTTGGAATAGAAGAGAGAAAAAGCCAAGCAGAGTGCTTAGAATATTGGCAGAGCTCTAACTAGGGTAGGCAAAATGGGGCTTTGCAAAGTTCCATCAACCTATGAATCAGAGCTGGAAGAGAACTTCAGTGTTATCTATCCCAGACCCTCCATTTGACAGAGGATGAACAAAGAGGTGTTAACTTGCCCAAGGATACATAGGGAATAAATGGCAAAGTCAAGATTGGAACTCAGGTTTTGGTCTCTCAAGATGCTGCTCCTTCCACTCCCATTATGCTGCCTCAAATTCTGCCTTTTGTGATGGGAAAGATGAGGACTTGGGGTGAGGGGAAAGAATCTCCCAAGACCACATGCTTGCTTGTTGTTGGGCATCCTTCATTTTTGGAGAGGACCAATGACATCATAGATGATGTCTTGGCTCGTGTATGAATTGGATTTAAGTGAGGCAGATTTACCAAGTCATCAGCCTCACTCTATCTTCCAGAGTTACTGATGTCCAGTGAAAAGACAAAGGTCAAGATGACTGGTGATGGCCCGGGATGCAGTGGATGACCTTGGTATCTTCAATGTCTGAACAAGCTCTACTGGATTAGAGAATCAGGAAGTGAGCCAGGTGATGGACATGCAGAAAAAACTGGGAATATTCTTGTGGCATGCTTTCAGACAGCTGAGTGGTGATAAACAATTGACCAATTAATTTGCAACAGAAGAAAAATGTCTGACCATTTCAACATGACCTTTGACTTTAGCATCAAGAATTAGGTATTTGTAAAAATCACTCCAAAGTCATAGTCGAGAGACCATATCATACAATAGACAGTCAGGTGTATTTGGAGTCAGTGGACATGGGATCAAATCCTGGTTCTGCCATATATTATTTGTGTGTGTATGTGTGTGTGTGTGTGTGTGTGTGTGTGTGTGTGTGTATGCACACGTGTGTGTGTGACTTCAGGCAAATCACCCACTTTCTCTGAGTCTCAGTTCTTTCATCTGCAAAATGAGAGTATCAAACCTAGTAACCTCTAAAGTCCCCAATAGCACTAAATCTATGACCCTATGACCATTTCAAGTGCTAACACACCTAAAGAGGATGTCAATTCACAAGATAAGCAACAATTTTAGAAGGCCCAGCAGTTTCTAACAAAAGGGCCTATAATATAAAATAGATTAAAAACCCCTGGTCTAGGAAATTATTACAGTCTTGGGAGAGTTGGGGGAGAATTTTTCAAAAGGCAGGCACATATGGTACCTGTTGCAACACACAGTAATGCCTATGGATAGGGCCTTTTAGATGTCTTATCTTGATTAAAAGTCATTTGGGGGCACTATATTTCATCTCTCTCAAAATCATTTGCTGTGGTTGGCACTATTTATCAGTCTCAGATCCTGAAGTAGACCAGAAAGTCATGATGTGCCATAGCTCTTCTGTTCTGAGGATTATATATCTTAGACATTCCATCCTTGGAGCAGATTGTGTCCACCTTGGGATATTTTTCTCAAGGATATGCATGTACCCCTGGAGAACCAGGCTTGGTGGGGATGGATGAGCTCATTAGGAATGAGATAAGGTATAAAGTTCACTCTATTTCCCTCAGATCATTTGAATTAGTGAAAACCTATATGAACTCATTGGATCCTCAGCCTTTGGGATTCCCTAGGGCCTTTTAAGTTGCCTGTGAAAAACAGTCTGGAATACATTTGCTTTCCCTAGAAAAGAAGAAAATCAGAGTGGATAGTAATATGGTATGAATCTAGGAATGCAGAATACCCTAAGTGTAGAATCCAATTATACTATGGTTCCTTGGCATCTAGGTTTGGGTCAAGCTCTCCCTTCCTCCTTACTCTCCAAGAGTATAGAAATTGCCTCTACCAGGGGTTCTTAACCGTTTTTTGAATCTTGGACCCCTGTGGTAGCCTGGTGAAGCCCATGAGCCCCTTCTCAGAATAATGTTTTAAAATGCATAAGATAAAATACACAGGACTATAAAGGAAACTAATTATGTTGAAATACAATGATCAAAATATGTTTTAAATACCTGCTCAAAGACCCCAGGCATGATAGGACCCGCATTTTCCTGACATACCTTATTTCTTCTCATCCACAACAGTGGGAGGCTTTGCCTAAAAAATGTCAAAGGTCTTCCTATAACCTGATTGGCCCCAGGGTCCCTGATGTAGCTTCTTGATAATCTAAGGGCACCAAAAGTTGCAGGTAGGTAGAGTCTAGGCTCCTCAGATTTGGTGGATTTCTGAAGGCCATACAGGATACCATGTCCTTTACCACATCCTTCCCTGATGACCAGACAAGTTTCCATATGAAGACAAGAGGGGCCATATTCAGATAAATTACATGCCATTGGATCCTCGCTCCCTATGCTTGCTCATTAGAAAAAAGTAAACCTCCTTTTGTTAACCATTCAGTAACTTGTGATTGACACATTTCATGTCAACCTCATATCTGATCTGGGAGAGTGTTGGCATTGGACTCATGAGGGAGACAGGGGATGGAGTAAATAAAGCAAGTGAGGCTGGACCATAGAGCATGTGGAGACAGGTAATGTGTAATTAGATGGGAAATGTTGAATGCAGCCAGACTTTAAAGAGCACTGAATGCTACACAGACATTTCTATTTGATTTTAGAAGTATTGGCCATTATTGTTGCTGTTCAGCCTTCATTCTCTAAGAGGACTAATGACATCAGGAGGGTGATGTCGTGACTTGCAAGTGAACCGAATTTAAGTGAGGCATAGCTATGCCTTACTCTCTCCTCCAGAGTCACTGGAGTTTAGTAGCAAGACATAAGTCAGGATTCAGGATGACTGGCAATGGCCCAGGATTAGACATTGGGGTTTATTCAATAGAGGGAGTGACAGGGTCAAAACAGGACTTTAAGAAAGTCAGTTTGGCAGCTGAGAAGAGGATTGGTTGAAATAGGGAGATGCCTGAGGCAGAGAGACCAATTGGGGAACAACTGCAATAATTCCAGGGGGAGCTAACAGACAATTTAACTCTACCCCCTAATTCTGAAGAGGAGGGAACAGATGGAAGAGATGTTGGTGAGGAAGAACTGTCAAGTGGATGTAGGCAATGAGAGAGAGTGAAGAGTTGAAGATGACTCCAAGGTTGAAATATGGGGGTGACTGAAAGGATGGGTAGTAGCCTGGAAAGAATTGCCTAGAAAGAGAACTCTAATTCAGGCCTTTGTCATCTCATTATGTAACCAAGGTATTTAAGCTTCAACTTCAGTATTTGACCTTCCAGTGAATAGCCTGAATTAATTTCTTTAAATATTGACTATTTGACCTCCTTGCTGTCCAAGGGACTCTCAAAAGTTTTCTCCGGTACCAAAATTCAAAAGCTTCAATTCTGGGGGAGCAGGGCGGAGCCAAGATGGCCACATGAAAACAGTGTCTTACCGGAGCTCTCTCACAAGCTCTGTTAGATAACTATAAAAAAGTGAATATGAGCAGATTTGAGAGAGTTAGGAGCCACTAGCAGTCTGACTGGGGCAAATTTCCAAGCAAGGAGAGTCTGAAAGGTAGACGGGACAGATCTGTAGGCTGGGAGAGAGCTCGGTGTGCAAAGCTGCACCAGACAGCACCAAAGTGGAAGTAGCTGTGGAAACCAGCCAGCTACCAAGGCTGGGACAAAGCTGGACATCCGAAACCAGCAGGGATCCCCAGGTCTCCCAACACAGGACTGGAGTCTGTAAAAGCCACAAGAGGCAGCAGCGCAATGCCACCGGCTGTAAGACATCAACTCCTGAGGCTTGCAGCCCAAAGGTTTGAAACTTGTCTTCTTGAACTTCCAGGAGACATAATAGCCAGGTAAATGGCTTAAATCCCTACCCCCTGACCCAGAGAATTCTTCTGGAAAAAATGCTGGAATAGAGGAGACAGAAGTGGGGCTTCAGTGGCTGAGCAGTGGGAGTTCCTGAGTCCCAGAGGGGCAGAGTCAGCAGGGGTCAACACCAGGAGACCAGACATACCTTTGCACAGCCAGGGGAAGTGACAGACACCAGCACAAACAAAAAACAGCTGAGACCATTGCTGAAGAGCAACAGTGCTGGAGAGCAGCCCCAGGGGAAAAGGAGACTTCCGGCAGCCAGACCCCTCCCCCACACCTCAGGAAACTGAAGGCTATCATACACAAAGCCAGTAACTAGACTCACAATACCCAGAACAAGAAACTTGGGAAAGAGAGCCCTGAGCCCCAAAAGCAGAAATTCACTGTAAAGCTAGGAAAAAGCTAACCAACATGAAGAAGAACACGAAAAAACTGAGGACCATTGATTCTTTTTATGAAGACAGGGATGATCAAAATACCAATTCAAAAGAGGATAGCATTGACACTATACCCACATCTGATACCTCAAAAGGGAATGTGAACTAGTCTCAAGCCCAAAAAGCATTACTGAAAGAGCAAAAGGAGGATTTTAAAAACGAAATTAGAGAGGTAAAAGAAAAAATGGGAAAAAATGGGAAAAAAAAGAACACTGACAAAATTAAGTCCTTAAATAACAATATCAGCAAAATGGCTCTGGAGATTCAGAATCTAAATAGAGAAAGTGACACCTTGAGAGGTAAAATCAACCAACTGGAAAAGGAGACTCAAAAGCAAAATGAAGACAGCAATTCATTAAAAATTAGAATTGAGCAAGTGAAAGCTAGTGACTCTATGAGGCATCAAGAAGTAGTAAAACCAAATGTAAAGAATGAAAAAATAAAAGAAAATGTGAAATATCTGATTGGAAAAACAACTGACCTGGAAAACAGATCCAGGAGAGATAATTTAAGAATTATTGGTTTACCAGAAATCCACGATGAAAAATAGACCTTTGACAGTATCTTCGAAGAAATTATCAAAGACAACTGCCCAGAGATCCTAGAACCAGAGGGTAAAATAGTCATTGAAAGAATCCACCAATCACACCCTGAAAGAGATCCCAAATTGAAAACACCAAGAAATATTATAGCCAAATTTCAGAATTACAAAGTCAAGGAGAAAATACTGCAAGGAGCCAAAAAGGAACAGTTCAAATATCATGGAACTATAGTCCAGATCACGCAGGTCTTTCAGCCTCTACATTGAATGACAGGAGAAATTGGAATATGAAATTCCAAAGGGCAAAGGAGCTAGGACTACAACCAAGGATGATCTATCCAGAAAAATTGAGCATAATTTTTCAGGCGAGGAGATGGACATTCAACGAAATAAGGGAAGTCCAGACCTTCCTGATGAAAAAGCCAGAACTCAATTGAAAATCTGATCTTCAAATACAAAATCAAGAGTGACATAAAAAGATAAACAGGGGGAAAACCCCCACAAACCTTATTAATCGATAAGGGCAAATTATTTACATCTTTATATAGGATTATATCATCTTGTGTATACTATATATAAAATAACTGATATAAGGACAGAAAACAATTAAGAGATGTAAAGAGTTCTGGGAGAAGAGGTAAGGAGGTAGTAGAAAAGGGTAAATTACATCAAATGAAGAGGAACAAAAACACATTATAGCAGATGGAAAGAAGGGAGGGAGGAGAGCAGTATTTGAGCTTTACTCTCATCTGATCTGGTTCAAGAAGAGAATAACATACACTGATAAGTATAGAAATCTAACTTGTCCTACAGGCAGTAGGAGGGGAAAGGCGGAAAAAAGGGAGGGGTGTGGTCAGAAAGGAGGGAAGAAGTATCAAGTGCAAAATGGTAAGATAAGGGAGGGGAATCAAGAGGGAGGGCAAACTGAGGAAGGCAGCTGTCAAAAGCAAAACTTTGTTGAGGAGTGGAAGGGAAAAGGGAGAAATAAAAACATAAACAGGGGAGAAATAGGATGGAGAAAAAGACATAGATAGTAATCATAACTGTGAATGTGAATGAGATGAAGTCTCCCATAAAACAGAAGCGGATAGCAGAATGGATTAAAAACCATAATCCTACAATATGATGTTTACAAGAAACACATTTGAAACAAAGGAATACACACAGGGTAAAGGTAAAAGGCTGGAGCAAAATATATTTCACTTCAGCGAAAGTAAAAAAAGCAGGTGTAGCAATCCTAATCTCAGACAAAGCAAAAGTAAAGACAGATCTAATTAAAAGAGATAAGGAAGGGCACTACATCTTGCTAAAAGGCACCTTAAACAATGAAGCAATACCATTGTTTAACATATATGCACAAAGTGGTATGGCATGCAAATTCTTAGAGGAGCTGTTAAGAGAGTGACAGGAAGAAACAGACAGCAAAACTATAATAATGGGAGACCTCAACCTCCCCTTCTCTGAACTTGATAAATCTAACCTCAAAACAAATAAGAAAGAAGTTAAGGAGGTGAATAGAATTTTAGAAAAGGCATATACGATAGACCTATGGAGAAAACGGAAGGGGGATAGAAAGGAATATATTTTCTTCTCAGTGGTACATGGCACATACTTAAAAAGTGACCATGCACTAGGGCATAAAAACCTCACAATCCAGTGCAGAAAGGCAGAAGTAGTCAAAGCATACTTTTCAGATCATGATACAATAAAAATTATTTGTAATAAAGAACCATAGAAAAATAAGCTAAAAATTAATTGGAAACTAAATAATCTAATTCTAAAGAATGAGTGGGCCAAAGAACAAATCAGAGAAACAATTATTAACTTCATTCAAGAGAATGACAATTATGAGACAACATACCAAATCTTATGGGATGCAGCAAAAGCAGTTCTTAGGGGAGGTTTTATATCTCTAAATGCTTACATGAATAAAATAGATAAAAAGAAGATCAATGAATTGGGGATGCAATTGAAAAAGCTAGAAAAAGAACAAATTGAAAAACCCCAATTAAATGCCAAATTAGAAATACTGAAAATCAAAGGAGAGATTATAAAATTGAAACTAAGAAAACTATTGAATTAATAAATAAAACAAAGAGCTGATTTTATGAAAAAAAAAACAATAAAATTGATAAACATCAGTCAATTTGATTAAAAAAAGAAAGAAGAAAATTGAATTACCAGTATCAAAAATGAAAAGAGTGAATCACCTCTAATGAAGAGGAAATTAAAACAATAATTAGGAATTATTTTGCCCAATTGTATGCCCAGAAATTTGACAACCTTAGGGATATGGATGAATATCCACAAATATATAAATTGCCCAGGTTAACAGAAGAGGAAGTAAAATTCCTAAATAAACCCATCTCAGAAAAAAAAAAATTGAGCAAGTCATCAATGAACTCCCTAGGAAAAAATCTCCAGGGCCAGATGGTTTTACATGCGAATTCTATCAAACATTCAAAGAACAATTAATTCCTATACTTTATAGACTCTTTGGGAAAATAGGTGAAGGAGTCCTACCAAATTCTTTTTATGACACAAATATGGTACTAATACCCAAACCAGGAAGAGTCAAAACAGAGAAAGAAAATTATAGACCAATTTCCCTAATGAATATTGATGCAAAAATTTTAAATAAAATATTACCAAAAAGATTGCAGCAACTTATCATGAGAATAATACCTACGACCAGGTAGGATTTATTCCGGGAATGCAAGGCTGGTTCAATATTAGGAAAACGATTAGCATAATTGACCATATCAACAACAAAACTAGCAGAAACCATACGATCATTTCCATAGACGCAGAAAAGCCTTTGACAAAATACAACACCCATTCCTATTAAAAACACTAGAAAGCATAGGAATAAAGGGAGCCTTCCTTAAAATTATAAATAGCATGTATCTAAAATCATCAACAAGTATTATTTGTAATGGGGATAAGCTAGATGCACTCCCAATAAGATCAGGGGTGAATAAAGGATGTCCATTATCATCCCTACTATTCAATTTGGTACTAGAAATGTTAGCTGTAGCAATAAGAGAAGAAAAAGAAATTGAAGGAATTAGAATAGGCAAAGAAGAAACTAAATAATCACTTTTGCAGATGATATGATGATTTACTTAGAGAATCCTAGACAATCAAGTAAAAAACTACTTGAAATAATAAACAACTTTAGCAAAGTTGCAGGATATAAAATAAACCCACATAAATCCTTGGCATTCCTATACATTACTAACAAAGTCCAACAGCAAGAGATAGACAAAGAAATTTCCATTCAAAGTTACTGTAGACACTATAAAATATTTGGGAGTCTATCTGCCAAGACAAACCCAGGGCCTATATGAACATAGTTATGAAACACTTTTCACGTGAATAAAGTCAGACCTAAATAAATGGAAAAATATCAGTTGCTCATGGTTAGGCCTAGCTAATATAATAAAAATGACAATTTTACCTAAATTAATCTATCTATTCAGTGTCGTACCAATCAAACTACCAAAAATTATTTTACAGAGCTGGATAAAATAATAACAAAATTCATCTGGAAGAACAATAGGTCTAGAATATGTAGGGAACTGATGAAAAGAAATGCTAGGGAAGGTAGCCTAGCCATACCAGATATTAAACTGTACTATAAACCATCAGTCATCAAAACTACCTGGTACTGGCTAAGAAACAGAGTCATTGATCAGTGGAATAGGATAGGTACACAAGATGCAGTAGTCAATGACTATAGCAATCTACTCTTTGATAAATCCGAAGAATCCAGCTTCTGGGCTAAGAATTCACTATTTCACAAAAACTGCTGGGAAAAAGTAGAAAATGGTAGGGCAGAAACTGGGCACAGAGCAATATCTTATACCATATACCAAAATAAAGTCAAAATGGGTTCATGATTTAGTAATAAAGGCTGATACTATAAGCAATTTGGGAGAGCAAGGAATAGTTTACCTATCAGATTTATGGAAAAGAAAAGAATCCATGATACAACAAGGGATAGAGAGCATTACAAAATGCAAAAGAGATAATTTCGATTATGTTAAATTTAAATGTTTTTTTGTATAAAAAAATCCAATACAACAAAGTTTAGGAGGGAAGCAGAAAATTGGGAGAAAATCTTTACAAACAGTGTCTCTGATAAAGGCCTCATCTCTAAAATATACAGGGAACTGAGCCAAATTTATAGGAATACAAGCCATTCCCCAATTGAGAAATGGTCAAAGGATATGAACAGGCAGTTTTCAGAGGAAGAAATTAAAGACAGCTATAGGCATATGAAAAAATGCTCTAAATCACTACTGATTAGAGAAATGCAAATCAAAACAACTCTTAGGTACCACATCTCTCCTGTCAGACTGGTTAAAATGACAAAACAGGAAAATGATAAATGCTGGGGAGGATGTGGGAAAATTGGAACATTGTTACATTGCTGGTAGAGTTGTGAGATGATCCAGCCATTTTGGAGAGTAATTTGGAACTATGCCCAAAGGGCTATAAAAATGTTCATACCCTTTGACCCAGCAATACCACTGCTAGGGTTGTATCCCAAAGAGATCACACAAGTGGCAAAAGGACCCATATGTACAAAAATATTTATAGCAGCTCTTTTTGTAGTAGCAAAGAACTGGAAATCAAGGGGATGCCTATCAATTGGGGAATGGCTGAAAAAGTTGTGGTATATGAAATTAATGGAATACTATTATGCTATAAGAAATGGGGATGATATGGACTTCATAATAACCTGGAAAAACCTACACAATATAATGCTGAGTGAGCAGAGCAGAACCAGGAGAACATTATACACAACCACAGATATATGGATTCTGTGATGACTAACCTTGATAGACTTGGCTCTTCTCAGCAATACAAGGTTGAAAGACAACTCCAAAGGACTCATGAGGGAGAGAGCTATCTACATCCAGAGAAAGATCTATGGAGTCTGAATGCAGATTGAGGCACACTTTATGCTCACCTTTTTTCTTCCCTTTGTTTTTTTTCTCTTTTGTTTTTGTTTTGGGGTTTTTTTTTTGGTTCTGTTTCTTCTTTCTCATGATTCATTCCATTGGTCATAATTCTTCTTTGCAACTTGCCTATTGGGTAAATAATTTCAATGCAAAGTTATATGTAGAATATATATCAGATTCCATGTCATCTTGGGAGGGAGGGGGGAAGGAGGGTAGAAAATCTGGAACTCAAAATTATGTAGAACCAAGTGTTGTAAACTAAAAATAAAAAATCTCAAAAACAAAAAGCTTCAATTCTGTGATGCTCAGCTTTCCTTATAAACTAGATTTGTTCTAATTGGCCCCTAAGTGTGGGGGTGGAGAACTAGAATTAAACAATAGTAGCATGATTCAGTGGACAAAACTAGCTCTACAATCCATGGCATGAGCTCATATCCCATTTCTGATATTTACTACCTGGGTTACCTTTTGCAAGACCTTTAACCTCACAAGTCCTTGGTTTCCATATCTGTAAAATAAGAGAGTTAGTCTAGGACATAACCTCTTAAGGTGTTCCCAGTTCTAGATCTATGATAATAAGTTGTAAAAGGCAAACTTAATTTTGACTTAAGGAAAAACATCCTAATAATTAGAAGTATACCAAATAGGAGTGGTCTGTTTTGGGAGGTAGTGAGGTCCCCTTTGTTAGAAATCTCCATTAAAGGCCAGATGGCTATTTGTTGGGATGTTCTTGAGGGAATTGTTCATGAATGCATTAGACTCTGAGGACTATTCCAACTCTTAGAGTCTGTAGTATTTGACCAGTAAATTAATTCCTTTGTCTGGACCTTTCACCAACATTTCCAGATTTAAAATATTTTACCTGTTAAAAAACAAGAAAATTGTCTTTATCCAGAAAAATAAAATCTCTATTGCCATAGAAGAAATGAAACAGGTAAGCACATGATGAGAAGTGTTTCTTTTCACTACATAATTTATGTCCTATCATCAGAACTAAATATTTGCCATTTGGAAGCAAAAGAAAATGTTTTAATTCAAGCAATTTAGAAGCTATGTTATTCTGATTACAAGCCCTGTGAATATCATTATGTCAATTCTCACTTTTCTGTGCTAATAATGCCTGTGCCAGGAATAGCATGGACAACTAAAATCCACAGATAATCCAAATAAATAATTTTCAACATTTCTCCCAGAAAGCCATTTGAATCACTAATGAGTAGTGAAAAACAACTAATTTCAGGTTCTCTCACTTCTCCACAGTCACCCTCTGGCGGATATATTATTGAGTAATTAAAAGGCCAAAACAAAGAAAAGAAGAGAAGCAAATGGCCCCTGTGTTCCACAAAAGGAATTCAATCAATCCTTAAATGATCAAGAGTTGATTTGAGGAAAAGATATACAAGATAAACTAAAGAGAATCCAGCGGCTCCTACTAGGGGAGTACTGTGATCATTATCTTCAAAAGCTATAGAACACTGAGCACATCTCAAACACATTCTAGCTTTGATCAATTTCCTGTCTCAGGATATAAGACACTGGAAAAATAGGGAACATTGATTTCAGAATGGCTATACAAGTTGTGGTACATTGATGCAATGGAATGTTACTATGTTATAAGAAAGTAAGAATACAAAGACGTATGGGGAGACATATTAGTCATTGCAAAGTAAAGTAAGTAGAACCAGGAAAACAATATACCTAATGATGATAAGAGTATAAATGTAAATATCGATAATAAAACAATAGAAACTGAATACCATGACCTAAAGAAGAAATATGAGAAGGCATCTTCCCCTGTCTTTGCAGGAGGTGGGAAATATCACCAAAAAGTCAATAAACATTTATTGAATGCCTATCTATGTGCCATATACTGTGCTAGGAGCTAGCGATACAAAGAAAGGAAAAAGACAGTCCTTGCTCTAAACGAACTCATGGTTTAATGGTGGAGACAATGTGCAAACAACCATGCAAGATAAAATGGAGATACTAAACGAAAGGAAGACACTGGAATTAAAGGAGACTGGGAGCAGCTTCTTGTAAAAGATGAGATTTTATCTGAGACTTGAAAAAAGCAAGAGAAGCAAAGAGGTAAAGATGAGGAATAAGAAAACTCTAGCCATGGAGAACAACCAGTTAAAATTCCTAGAGTTGGGAGATGGAATTTCTTGTTCAAGGAAGAGCGAGACAGCCAGTGTCATTGGAACACAAAATATATATCTGATGGGGGCTTAAAGGAAGGGCTGAATGTATGGCATAAGACTGTAAAGATGGTGGGAGAGGGGAAGGTTATGAAGGGCATTGAATGCTACATAAAGGATTTTATATTCACTCCTGGAGATGATAGACAGCCACTAGAGTTTATTGAGTAAAAGGGTCACAGAGTAGGAGCATTATGGCAGCTGAGTGGAAGAGAACCTGAAGTGGGGAGAGAGTTGGGGCAGACCAACCAGCAGGCTATTAGAATAGTTCAGGCAGGATTACGCAAGTATAACATTGATTTTAAAGATAGTATGTGTAGAGATAATTTGAGAATCATAGGTTTCCCAGAAGAACATCGTGGGTCCAATTAAACAAACTAAATTGAACAATTCTAACGACAAAAAACAAATTCTGAAATTGATTAGGAAAAAAGTTTTCAAATATAAAGGTGAGGAAATATGAATAATACAAGACTATTCTTCACTCACCAGAAACTACAGAAGGGAATGTAAAATATATTCGAAAAACAAGAAAATTCAAGTTGCAATCCAAAAACAGAATACCCTGCAAACCTGAGGCTAATCATCAATGGGAAAAGATGGATGTTTAATAAAAGCATCATTTGAAGAATTCCTAAAAAAAATGAACAGATTGTTTCTGTTACAAATATCCTAGACAAAAGAAATGCCAAAAGGTAAACAAAGATATCAAGAAAAGCAAACAAAATAAATTATTCCATCTCTAAAGATTATTAAAAATGAAAAGAAAACTTACACAAAGATATCTGTGAGGTTAAAAATAAGAACATTAATAACTAAATAACAACAGAAATATAATTATTTTTTTCTGAAAGAACACAAGGAAATAAATATGAAAACAGACCTCTGTTAGGAGAAGTGATAGAACAGGCTTGAAAAACTATGGACTAAACCTCACAACCACTCTCCCCTTAGTTGTATCGTTTTTTATAACTATACTCTAGATATGAGAGTGAACATAAAAAGGGGAAAAGAGGTAGAAAATAGAGTGGAACATGGTAAATATTGTTGAAGGAAAATAACTCCCATTGTATCTCAGGATGAGGAAAAGCTACAGAATAATGGATGATATGACAAAGAGAATGACTAAAACAAGGGAGCCCAAATGAGAAATCTAAAATTGAGTAGTGGGAAAGGCTCCCACTAAAAAGCACTCACTTGGGGGAAAAGACTTTTCATCATAGAAGATAGGGACTTTACAGTGGATATAATCTTCATGGATTTGGTGCTCCAAGATATCACTACTTCTAACAGAGTGGTGTGCTTCCATGGATAGCATCCTATGAGAGAATAAAAAGAATTAAAGCACCTGGGAGCAACCAGCATACAGAAGAGTGGAAAGGTATGGACTCGAAAAGAAAATTTTATGGCAAATACGAAAAAGAATTGACATGGGGAGGGCAGGGGGTAAAAATAAATTGCACAATCAGGGGCACTGATAAGCTTCTACCATGGGGCAATATTTTTATCCTCTCTGTCTCCTATAGGAATTGATATTTCTAAGAGTGAGGAACAACAGAAAAGAAGTGGGGAGGAAGCAATATCTACAAGGCAATAATATGAGAATTGTTTAGAAAAAGGTACTTGAAGTAAATACTTTAGAAGTTTCAGTTACACAAGGAATGCAGCTAAAGAAGGAATAAATTATAAAGACCATGAATTAAATTATAAAGAATAAAAGCTTAGAATTAACAAAAAGCAAGGAGCATCAATAAAGAAGATAAAGGAAATAAATCTTTTTTTTATAAAAGGTATAAAATCTAAAAAAAAACCATGTGGGAAACAAAAGAAGTTGAAAGAGAAGAGAGAGAGACTAATTAACCACTTAGAGGAAAAAAGGGGAAGATTAGGTAGCTAAATTTTAAAAAAAGAAATAAAAAGGAATTGATAAATTAAATAAAACTCCAAAACTAGGGAAAGGGGTGACAAATGGGAAGCAAGAACTTAAAAGAGAGCTGAGGAAAACTGATGACAATAGGGTTACCTCAAAGCAGATAAAAAGAAATAGGGAGGAAGAAAAATCACCCCCCCAAAAAATCCTAATTCATAAAAAGCAATATTAGAGGCAAATGGAGGAAAATGTGAAACTCTCATAACTTTAAAATGTGAATGGCTTAAATAAGCCAATAGAATGAAAGAGTGACAAACTGGATAAGAGCAAAAAGAAAAAAAACACAATTTATTGCTTACTATAAACATACCTAAAAAGTTTTTAAAAAAGAATAAAAATGAGGAACTTGAACAAAATTTACTATGTTTCTGGTGAATCCAAAAAAATCCGGATTAAGAATCATGTTTTCATTTAAAGCAAAAACAAAAACTCATAAGTAGAAATTAAAAAAGGAAACCAATATCAGTGTTAAACCTATGTACTCCAAGCGTTTTCACATCTAAGTTCATAAAGAAAATTGAATTACAAGAAAATATAGACAGTAACATAATAACAGGAGATTTTAGTGTCTCCTACACATACACATTGATAAATTGACAACAAAGAGAAAGAACAATAGCCTCAAAACAACTAAAAGTGAATGTTGCCTAACTACAAAGAATAAATATAGTGGAGATAGAAGAAGAAACTTTAACCTACCAACCCACTCCATTGCTATTTAAAACCTCCAGGGGGGTGGCATATTTTCATCTCATCCAACAGACTTGCCCCTTCAGATTCAATGGGAGAAAGGTATTCACACTTTGTAAAGGGTTGATAGTGTGTTAACACATAGTTAGCATATTACCACCTCCTAATCTGTGATTATATCCTGTCACTAAATCAGCTGAATTGGGCTGGGGGATGGGGAGAATAAAATCTCCACCTTATATTAACCATTAGCAACAGACAGAAAGATGTAGAGAATATAAAATCCCATTTGTCCTTTGATGATTAAAAAAAGCATTTAATTCAGCCAAGCTCAGTCTTAAAGACTCTTCTTCAACAAAGCATGTCCTTTCCATATGCCCAAACGATCTAAGATTCCTTGAAAGATTTAAAAACCACAAGGTTTCAGGGAGATGCCAGAGTCCCCCTGTGTAAAATTCCTCATTTGGTAGAGCTAGATGAGGAAGGGTATTGATAATCACAACACCCCAGGAGATGGGCCAACAAAACCATTCTGCATTCATCCCAAGTTTTCTTACTCTTCCTGTTTAGGCTTACCTTGCTAATGCTATGACACATGGATCATGTAGTTGTGCCAAAAATATCTACTAATGGCATAGTCAGAAAACCTGAGGGCTGCAGCCATTCAGACATACCCTCACTTGAATGTGCCCTTTATGAATGAATGAATGAATGTACAGTTTGGGTGAATTCTTATTTAAAAGGCACTGTAATTAATTGACCAAATCTCATATATCTTAATACCACTCCCTTAACTTCCTTTGTTCTCCAAATGAGTAGAGGAGGTCTGGGTGGATCTGGGCTAGCTATTTTCAAAGGTTAAATTTTTAACTAAAAAGTGGTTCCTTGAGAACTGTCTTCTAATAGTGGTTTTCCCAAGTTCCACCATGTGTCTGTGAACTAAGATTTTGAGACAGAGTAGAAACTCACATATTTCAATGAGATATGTAAAATGTTATACTATAGATGGGACAAAAGACCTTTTCCTTGCTTTTCCAAATTTCTTCCATTTTTGTGGTTTCTGAGGTTACAGTGGAATCCAAGCCTCTCTGGGTTCAAGTTCATCTGTTCCTGACAAAATATGACTTCCTGTGGCAGAAGAAGAAAGTTGTAGCTAAGGAAAAATAAATGAGGACAATTATATGGAATCATTTTTAACCAAAGCTATTTTACAAGTTAAATATAAATGAATCAGCATCACATTTCCCTAAATATATATTGGGAATGGGGTATAAAAGTCTGAGAGGAAAATAGTAGAGTTGAAAAACTTTGTGTTTTACCCAAGTCCTATATTGTTGTATAATACAGAAGTTCTGAAAGTCCTTAATTAGGTAATATGTTAGGAGAATAAAACAGGCAAGTGGGCAGATAATAAGAATGTCTATCCTAAGACAGGATAGCTGGAGCTGGAAAGCACTTATATTGTGTGTCATAATGGCCTTTACATCTGGCGAGTGAGTCCCTCCAAATCTGCTACCCTCTTCCCAAGATGATCTGGTTATATGTTTCCTTGTTACCAGCTATCCTCATTTGGGTCTTTATCAGAGCTGCCATGACTTTGAAACAATCTAGTAAGTCACGTTTCAGAAATGAGTTCCCCAGAACACTCTTGGGGGAAATGGAGGCTACAGGGAACTTTAATATCATCACAGTAGGAGTCAGAGTTTTCTGCTCCATCAACTGTCATTCACTGAATTCCTTGTTACTGGCTGTCACTATGTGTCCTGAGAATTTATATCCACAGATTACAGCTATCTGCAAAACATTTGGATCTATGTGCATTTGTCTCTGGCATATGCCGTTACTATGGTACCAAGCTGCTCAGACAAAGACATTAGAGATGCACTTGGCCCTGATCTCTATTCCATTTCAACAAAGAGAGGTCAAATGGAGAAAGTGTAGAGTAGCCAGGATAATTGGCTTCTGGCTTTTCTGAGCAATGCTCATGGAATACTTGAATAGAAAGATAAGTTTTACACCTGTCCTACAAAGGAATTGTATCCAAGTAAGGGTAGATCTCAGGAGGGAGAAATCTGGAGTCTTAAAAAATTCAATCAAGGTTGATATGATTTAATTTTTTCCTGCTGGACTGCAAGTTACAAGTGACACACACTTTTAAAAGTGCAGAGACTGCCAATAAATGGAACCTACTTCCAGTATTTGTCAGCTGTCCAGCAGGGTTGTTCCACAGCCTCCATAATAATTAGTTCAAAGAAACAATGGTATCTCCCGGGAGGCAGCATATTATAATGGGAAGAATAACACTGGATGCAGAACTGGAAGACATAGGTTCAAATCCCCACCCTGTCTTTTACTATACCTGTGTGACTGAAAGTAATACACAATCTTTTTGGCTCTCAGTTTTCTCATCTGCAAAAAAGAAGGCTTTGGTCCAGAAGACCTCTAAGGTGCCCTCTAGATCTAAATAAAGGATCCTGTCATTGTTACTAATAGAAATAAGTTCTACAGGGGCAGGTAGGTGGCACAGTGAGTAGAGCACCGGCCCTGAAGTCAGCAGGACCTGAGTTCAAATCCAGCCTCAGACACTTGACACACTTACTAGCTGTGTGACCTTGGGCAAGTCACTTAACCACAATTGCCCTGCCTTCCCCCACCTCCAAAAAAAGGAAATGAGCTCTACAAAAGGATATAATGTTAAAATTTTCCCCCATTGGCACCCTAGTATTGAGGCATCCATGACAAGATATCATAAACGGAAAGAGAATTAGCTGAGAGAGGATGAGTAACGAAGGAAGAATGTCAAGTAGCTAAGTGCAAGAAATTTGAAGTCAGGACTCAGGGTGTGATTTCTGGGTATCTGTCCCTCTCCAACTATGTGACTTTGATTACCACTTAATCCTTGTATTTCTGCTACCCTGCTTAAATCTTGCTGGGGTGAGCAGGAATTTCTCCCTGTTACGTCTTTATTCAAAAAACCAATCTTTGTTGATGAACGACTATATACAAGGCTCAGTGCTAGGAGGGACTAAAAAAATGTCCTTTAGATGCTCTACTTCACTTAAATACAGAAACATTTATTACTTTACAAGACATGTACACAAATAACTTTTAAAAAAACCAGACCTGTGATTTCATGATGTAGGGAGCTCACAGTGGTGAACTTCCTTTATATTGGTAAAAGTGCAGAATTGGCACCTGCTCTGAGTCTCTGTGAGTTGCCTGGGACATTTAAAGGCTAATTATCTTTCTCAGGCTCCCATAGCCAGTACATATCAGAGATAGGGCTTGAGCACAAGTATGCCATGATTCTGAATTCTGAGGCCAACTTCCTAACTACTATCCCCACAGTCTCTCATATATAAATAGCACTAATGCAAATACATACATATATATGTGTGTGTTATGTGTATATATATATATATATATATATATATACAGAGAGAGAGAGAGAGAGAGAGAGAGAGAGAGAGAGAGAGAGAGAGAGAGAGAGAGTGTGTGTGTCAAGCAACAAGCATTGATTAAGTGAGGTCAAATGAATTTCCTTGGATGAGTTAGTGGAAGGATCAGGACTTGAACAGTACTCTGCCTTCCTTCCCTAGGTGGCAAAAAGATCTGATGCTCAAGTCAAAACTAAGAACAGGAGATAAAGATTTGGACACTAAGGACATAGAAGTGAAAATTGAAGTCATAGGGATAGCCAACCAATATTGCTAAGGAAGAGAGTATGGAGATAGAAAAGAAGAGGGCTGAGACCAGAGCCATGGTAGAAGAAGGAGACAGAAGAAAGAAAAGACAAGGAATGAGACAGAGATGATGAACCAGAGAGCTGGCGAGAGAACAAGGAACATGCAGCATCATGGAAGTCAAGTAAAGAGAGATATCGAGATGAAGGCCATGGTTAATAGCAGCAACACTAAAGAATGACTTGTGAAGAACTGAGGTCAGGAAGAAATACAAAATCCTCTTTCTATAAATTTAAGAATTTAAGGTAGAAGAAAGATAGAATATTAACTTGAGGACACTACAAGGTGCAGGGAAGGTTTTTTTTTTAACCAACATACTTTAAAAATTATTTTAACTTCTGTTTGCCAACAAGGATATTCAAATATTTGAACTAGGCTATAAGAAAGGAAAAATATGGAAAATAAATATATAATATGATATCAAACACCTTCCCACCCCCAGGAGAGGTAAATGAATGCATGTTTCTGTAATTTCCATTATTTGCCAACTATTAACCCCACCACAAAACAATGTATGGTAACTTTAATATTGAAGTATCCACACTGGCCTTACATATTCTGATTTTCTTTTATCATTTTTTACTCTTCTTACAACATGAATATGTTGCTGTTATTGTGTCTTTATTTTGTGCCATCTTCCTTATGATATGCCAGTAGTGGGACCACTGTGTCAAAGGGCATAGACATTTTTGTAACTCATTGCATAATTCCACGTTGCTAAAGAAAAGGTTTGGACCAGTTCACGACTATTGAAAATGTAATAGCCAGGCTGTTTTACTATAACTGTGCTAATTTTCTATGGAAATTTAGAGTTCTATAAAATCTCAGAATTGTTTTTATTTTCATTTCCTCTAAATATTAATTATTCCAAATATTTTAAATGTGATTACTGATAGCTTGTAAGAGTGAGATTTTGTTGTTATTGTAGTTAATTGCCTATTTATATCTTATTAGTAGACAATTGGACTTATAAGTAGGAAATGGCTATTTGGTAATGGTTAAAAATTAAGTTAATTAGTAGAACAGATTCGGTACATAACATATAGAAATAAACATAATAGCATAGTGCTATGTGAAACCAAAGTTCCCAGCTACTAGGGAAAGGATTCACTATTCAACAAAAACTGCCAGGAAAACTAGAAAGCATCTGTGAAAAATTAGGTATAGATCAAGATCTCATACTATATAACAAAGGAAGCTCCAGATGGATACGTGACTAGAGATTAAAAAGTCACATCATTAAAAAATTAGAGAAACAAGAAAGAAATTATCTTTTAGAACTATTTATAAAAGAGGTTGTGGCTCTCAGAAGATAAAATAGACTATTTTGATTATAGAAAATTTAAAAGATTTGCATAACCAATACCAATACAGTTGAAATTAGAAGGGAAACAATTAAGGAAGAAAATCTTTGGAAGTTTCTTGAAAAAAAAGTCTGATTTCTTAGATATTTAAGGGACAAATCCAAAGTTATAAGAACCGTCATTCCCCAACAGAAAAAATGGTCAAAGGGTATGAATGAATATTTAGATCTCAAAGGAAGAAATCCAAGCTATCAACCAAAAAAAGGGGGGAAGGGGGAAGAATGCCTAAAATTACTAATACAGAAATGTAGATCAAAGCAACTCTGAGGTTCCATCTCACACTCAGATTGGCAAAGATGACCAAAAAAAGGAAAATAACAAATATCAGAGATACTATAGGATTACAGTCACATTAATACATTGTTAGTGCACCATGAATTAGTATAGCCATTCTGAAAAGCAATTTAGAATTATATCATAAAAGTCAGTAAATTGTGCATTCCCCTTGATTCAGTGGCCTCTACCCCAAAGAGATTAAAGAAGGCAAAAAAGACCTATAAGTAAAAAATATTTACATTTTCAATGGCAAAGAACTAAGGAGTTACTAATCAATTGGTAATAGCTGAACAAACACGATCATAGGAATGTAATGGAATATTATTGCATCATAAGGAATGGTGAAAGGGTTGGTGTGAGAGAAACCTGAGAAGACTTTTATGAATTGACGTAAAATGAAGGGAGCAGAATCAGAAGAATAATTTGTATAAACATATTTAAAAGAACAAACTACTTGGAAAGATCTTAGCAATTCAATTAATGCAACGACCAACCTCAATTCTAGAGGATAGATACTGAAGCATGACAAATGTCACCAGACAGAAAGGTGATGGACTCAAGACAGAGAATGAGCAGACATTTTTGAAGAAATTCAGTGTGAGAAATTGTTTTTCTTGACTATGAATATATGTTTTAAAATGGGAACAGGGATTTCCTTTCTTTTTCAGTTGGAGAATGGGAAGAATTGGGAGGTGGATGACAAATAAGGATGGAGTTCCCCTCCCCCACCATGAGAATAAAATAAAAGAGAGAAAGAATTACAAAAAGGAACACCCTTGAACATTATATGTTGAATTTATTATATATTTTAAAGGGAAAGCAAGCTCTATACAATAAGAGAGTCACAGTTCTTTACATAGTCTTTCCCTTATATTCCACAATGCATATGGAATGCTCATCTCATTTGCTGTTTGTTACGTTCATATATAAATGAAAAAAAAATGGACAAAAGGGGGAAGAGAATGGCTTTGCGTTAGTTGCCTATAAATTTTGGATGACACTGTTGCAACAATCTGCTACCAGTTACTGTAGGGGTATAAGACCCACCAACAACCAGCACACAGAAAGGTGCCAACACAGGTTCTTTGATCTGCTTTACTAAGGAAAGTAACATTAAGGGATTAACAATTTTACTTTAATCCAACATACAAATATCACTCACTCAGCTCAGGGGGAAAAGCCAGCATCCTGAGCTTCAGAGAAAATACAAACAGAGCAAATAGACATGAATCGACAGACAGATTTCTGACTGACAAAATCACAATATACAGTTACCAGAAAAGCATCAACATACGGGTTTCCTTCAAAGCCAGGGAGCTTATAACAACAGCTGGCCTAGAATCATGTACCACTCCTGCTGTGGCTCAGAGCTCCAAAAGACAAAGCCAACCTCTGGGTTTATATATCTTGTTCAGGGTCAAAGGTGAGTCACACATGCAACTCACCCACAAAAATGCAACTTAAACCCACATGATTTAAAAGCCTCTGATGTGACAAACATGTCACTCAAACCCATGTAAACTAGGTTTTCCTTTGAGGCAAGGAGGTCATCAAGGACTCCTAATTTAGTCAAGGAAATAAAGGCCAAACTGTTCAAGGGCACTTGGTTGAATAAGTGCCCATCTTGATTGCCAATATAATCACACATTTGTCAGAAGTATTTAATACAAATATTTTTCCCAGTCTGTTTCTTTCCTTCTTATTCTGGATGCTTTGTGTTTTTCTCTGCAAAAAATTAATTTTTATAGAATCAATTTCATCTACTTTATTATAGTTTACTTTAAGTACAAAGTATTAAGAATCTGTCCAATCTCCATGGCTGTGAAAAATATAAATATCCCTTTTAATGGCATTTAAAAATATTTAGATTGTGCATTTGAAATTTAATGTGGTATATAGCATGAACTTTTGTTCTGTTCCTATTTGTCAATGCATATTTTTAATGAAACCTCTTCCCAGAATTTTTCAAAAATATTAAACTACTACGTGCATCTGTTTTAAGCTAATAATTGTTCATCATATTCCTCTTATCTATTTTTCTATTCAAAATAACAGATTTACTAATAAGTGTTTTATAATATAGTTTGAAAACAGATACTAAAAGTCCCCTGCATTCTTTGTCCTTAAGTATAATTTATGTAGATCTTTTTAACTTTTTGCTTTTTCTACAAGCTGGGCAGTGTGACCTTGACCCGGAGTTGGAAAAACTGAATTCAAATCCTGCCTTAGATTTGAAGCTATGTGACCTGGGATAAGTCACTGTAATGGCAAGCAAAATGGGACTTTTCACTGTTTGTTATTTGAATGGGGCAGGTATGGTGGGATATTTTGTGTCTTGGAGTATTTCTCAGCACTAAGACCGTCTAGAGTCATTGAATTTATATGATGTGGTACTGGTAGTTGAAGCTTTCCCACACTCTAGGTGTTAGTGATTTCTCACACTCTAAATGGTGAGCCTCAAGTGCCCCAGTGCCCTGAGACAGGTATGTAAGATCCAAGCTTAGCGTCTGAGTTTTGGGAGTACACTCATTGAAAGAATATGGGTGATGAGACTCTGGGCAAGCCATTGAACCCACCCCCTGGCTTTGTAACCCAGACAGATAGATGTTGGGGCTTCTCTGGTAACTATGCATTGTGATTTGAATTAGACAAGGTCTGTTGATGTTTGTAATTTCTGTTTGTATTTGCCTTGAAGTTCAGGGGGCTGATCTTTTCCCCCTTAACTAAGTGAATGATACATGTATGTTTGATTAAACTGAGATTATTAACCCCTTAAAGTTGCTTTCCTTAGAAAATCAGATCAAAGAACCTGTGCTGGCAGCTCTTGTTGCTGGGCTTGTTGGGTCTTACACCCCTACAGCAGCTGCTAGCCACATTGTTGCTACAGTCATTTAACTTCTCTAAAACTTCGGCTTTCTACTTTTTTAAAATGCGGATAACAATAGCACATACCTCACAACGTTGACAAGAAGACAAAAGTAGATAATGTGTAAGGGAGTAGTAGTTTTGACAAACTTGTCTCAATCAATCAGGTAAACCAAGTTTTAAGGAACTTCAACATAAGCTTATCAAAAATGTGGCCAATCCCTTAATTTGAAAGGTTCATAGGATTTTTGTCCATTGGATAAAAAGCAAATGGCACCATACAGGAAACATCTTGTCATTACAAGAGACCGAGTCAGATCTCTTGGGCTTCATTAGCAGTAGCAGTAACAATATATTCAGACCTATAGTGGCTGATCATATAGTATTTCCATCAGGAGCTGATAGACATTGAAGAAAGCTAGCTTTCCAAGAGTGATCCCTTGGGGTAGGGAGAAGTATTAACTATGTTTTCTACCAAGGCACTGATTGTCAGACACTAGAAGAGATATTTGCCCACAGGGAACTTCATGAGTATTCCCTGAATTGAGAAAAGGACTTTCAGTAACCAGTTGTAAGCTATTCTTTCATTACTTGTGTTCTCTACATATGCATCTTACTACCTTTTAATTTTAGATTTGAGCTTTTGTGTATGCAAGGGAAAATGTGACTGCAGATTGGGATGACTACTGCTCTTGATATATCTTCCCAATATCTTTTCTAAAAGTTAATTAAATCTGACTGGCCAACTGTCAATAGAAAGTACATCAGTGGAGTCATGTGAGTAACGTGAGCAGCAGTACTAGAAACCCAGTCTCTCAGGGCTAGCTCCTGAAGCCTTAAGTGTAATAGTCAGCAATCCTCTGGGAACTCTGCCTACTTATGTTAGTTCAAGTTGGAGAAATAGCCTTGATGTGGGGACCACTTACATGAAGCACTGTACAGAATTTTTATACATGTCACCTATTATGATTCCATGTGCATTTTGTTACTATTTTGTCTAATTCCACCAAGTATGCCATTAGCACTTTGATCAGCATAGCTTTAAATTTTAATTTAGGGACATTTGTCATCTTTATTATATTGGTATACCCTAACTATGAACAATAAATATCACTCCATTCAGTCTTTCCTTTTTCCTATAACAATTGTATATAAGTCACTTATAAATCATGGTATGTTAAATTCTGGGTACTTAATACCTTTTTGACATTATTTAAAATGGTGTACTTATCTCTATAATTTTTGGTGATTTATAGAAAATGGGAACATGTTACTAATACCAATATTCTACCAGTGTTATTAAATGGCATTAAGAGATGGAATACAATTATTCCTCCAAGAACTGAAAATATATATCGTGCAGACGGTAATGTAGAGGTGCATGTTAAGTGTAAACACGTAACCCAAAGAAGAATTCTAAAGCATTTAAAGAGGTCTCATCACAAAAATAATGATAAAAACGGAAGATGGCAAGGGATGATGTTAAATAGACAGCTAGAATGAACCACTGGCACCCTTGAAATGTCCAAAGAAAGTGATGAAGGCCTCTGGTAGCATATTAGGTGGAACCCCTGTGACAAACATATCTGATGATATGGACAAGAGTTACATAAGATGGGCAGGAATGGAGAGGTAAATGGGAACACACTCAAATTGATAAGATCATAGATCCCTTTGAGAATTTATGAAGTTATGGAAATATTGATAATTCGTGGTTTTATCCTATATTCTGCTATGCTAGTAAAGTTTTCTATTGTTTTTATTGGTTTCCTTGGGTTTTCCAAATACTCACATAGTCAAATGTGATTTTTTTCCCTCCTCTTTACCAGTGTTTATTCTTTTAATTTATTTTTCTTGTCATTGTCATATCTAATATTTCCAAGACTGGGTCATATAATAATGGTGACAGTGGGAAGGTTTACTTAAATGGATTCTGAATGCAAAAGTGTCTGGGTTCAAATGTTTTCTATTGTATTAAGGAGAAATCTGTGCATTCCTATATATTTTTAAAATTTTCTTCACAATAGAACACATCACGTTGTATTTTGTTAAATATATTTTTATATCATTAGATAATCATATGACTAGTTGTTTTTGTTAATATGATTTAACTTGCTAATTATTTTCCTAATACTGAAATTGCCTTGTCATCCTGATGTAAAATTCACTCGATTTTAATGAATAAATTTTCGATGTATTGTTGTACTTCAACAATATTTTAATTTTAGCATTGATATTCATTTATATCTCTTTTTCTAACATCTTTTTTTCTTGTAAAAAGGGCTTAGTATAATGCTGTCTTTATATGTTAATTTCTCCCTGGACTTTAGCTATCACTTCCTTTATATCTATTTTAGTTATGTTTATTTGTTCGGTTTTTTTTGGAATGTAAACTAACTTTATTTTTGTTTTCCTCTTTTCCTAATATAGGAATTCAGGAGGGAAGGTACTTCTAAGGACTACTTTAACAGCATCTAATAAGTTTTAGTGTATTATATTATTAATGTCACTATCTTTGATTTTTTTTGTTATTTTAATTTTGTCTTTTACCCAAATCATTCCTAAGCGAATCATTTTTTTTGTTTCAATTTAGGCCTATATCTTCTGATTACATTCCTCCTATTCAAACTACATGATGGTCTGGGTATATAATCTGATTTTCTGCAATTGTAAGTTATGTGTGCCTAGACTTTGATAAATTTTGTATGTGCCCAAGTATATTTGAACAGGAAGTAAATTGTTTTAGAAAGTTATTTCATTTTCTCTATATGTCTATCAAATCTATTTTTTTATCATGATGTTCAATTCTATAGTTTTTTATTTATCTTTGTTTGACTTATTATATTCAGAGTATTGAAATCTCTCACTCTTAATGTTTTTGAACTATTTTATGATAAAGTTTATTTTTTTCTTAAACATTTAGTTGTCATGAAATTAGACACATATACTATAATATACATATGCATGTATATATTTGTATACATATACATGTATGTATATATTTGCATACATATACATGTATACATATACACATATACGTATATACAGTGCCTATGGTTTCTTTAATAATGACATAATTTACATTCTGAATTTGTTCAAGTAATTGAAAATCTTTGAACCTCTATTCTCATCAAAAGTGAGGCAGACCTCTGAGGTCCTTTCCAGCTCTAAATCAGTGATCTTATATTGGATGATCTCTCTTAAAGCTTTGTCGCTAAAGAAGCAGGTAAGCTTTTGTTGTTGTTGAGTCAATCAATCATGTCTGACTCTTCTCGATCCTGTGGACCATAGCATGCCAATATGGTCTGAGGGGTTTTCTTGGCAAAGATACTGGAGTGGTGTACCATTTCCTTCTCTAGTGGATTAAGGCAAATAGATGTTAGTGATTTGCCTAGGCTCACATAGCTAGTAAGTGTTTGAGGCCAGATTTGAACTTGGGTCTTCTGGCACAGTGTTCTATCCAATGAGCCACCTAGCTGGCCTGTGAATTTCTTTTCAGTTCTAAATCTATGATCTTGTAGTCCATGATTTCTCTTAATGGTTTTTCACTAAAGAGGCTGGTAAGGTAGTTTAGTTGAAACACCAAGGTGCCCTGATAGAGAAATTAGAAATGAAATATGCAAAGCAGGTTAAACCACCACATAAATTTGACTGCAACTTCTCTCCAGACAAGCATGGGTATAACCAAGGACCACGAGATCCGGAGTCCTGGGCATGACAGAATGTCCCAGACCACTAGTCCTTCTTCTAGCCAAGCCCCAATAGCCATCATAGAAAGGAGCAACCTTTGTGGAAGACAGTTCACAATCCTACTCACCAGCAACATGAACCATCAAAAAAATGCTGTGGATAGGCAGATAAGCCCAAGAGTTCCAAGAATAGCAACATCCCCACAGTCACTAGCCCAACTTCTAGACATACCCTACAGCCATTATTTGGAGAAGTAATTCCTGTAGAGACTTCAGTTGGCAACTACTTACAGAAGTCCTTAGGTCCTTTACTATCCAGCAGCCACTGCTACTGAAGACCCAGAAAAGAAAGATTTTATCACAAAAATATTGTGCCTTATCAAATAATTCAACATTAGAAACAGAGAATAGTTTTAAGAACAGAAATACTATTAAAGAAGATGTATTGCCATCTGATTTACTGCTGTACCCTAAGGACAATAAGAAGTTGAGATTTTTCTGGGGTAACATAGTAAATAAATGTTTCAAGTAGGATTTAAACTCCAGTCTTCCTGACCTCAAGTCTAGTACCTTTTCTACAAAGAGTTGCATGTTAAACAATAAATGCTTATTGAATTGAGTAATCCAAGTGAGTAAGAATGCAAAATACTTGCCATAAAGAGTGGAATTTTTTGGTATTAATAATAGTTCACCTCGTATTGCTCTTTAATATCCTGCAAGGCATTTTACATACATGATCTCTTATATATAATAACACTGTAATATATGTCTTATTATTATACCTCTTTTGTTGATAGGAAAACTGAGACTCAGAAAGATCAAATAATTTGCCCAGGGTCATTCAGCTAGTAAGTGTCTAAGAAGGAATTCAAACTGATTCTCTATCCACCATATCAAACTGACTTTCCATAACATGCATTTATGAAAAGTAATATTAAGAAGTTCCCCCTTAACTGTGCTCCCCTTCTCCACCCCCAATGTGTTGTACTTTAGGAAGTTTCTTAACTTCTTTACTCCCCAGTCTATCTCTGAATGTACTGTATACACGTGAAAAACCTATCTAGAGCTGTTGTGACCCGTGGACTCAGGTTTCCTGTTTAGTCAGGAACCACAGCAAGAAACTCAATTTCTTTAAGTGCTCTGAAGATTTGGGTGTCTTCGTAAGATTAACCTGTCTCCAGTGTTCTCAGATTCAATGGGAAAAAAGAATTGCCTGCCAGCCCCACCTCCAGCACTGCCCCAACCATTGCTGTTCCTCCAGGAAGAGAATAGATTGGTAATTCACTTTTTTCAGAAGCCTCTATTTTGTGTTTTCGCCAAATGTAGACTTTTAAATTTTTGAACCACAATTCTAAAATGACTGATCCTACTTGCCTTTGGTTTCCTCATCTGTTATATCCACTAACTGAAACTGTTCCAAAAAGTTGATTCAGCCAAGGACACCTAATCCTCTCAAAGCCTCAGGAGGACATCACTATACTTGGTTCAGATCTACAAATACTGCAATCTAATTTCCCAAATTTGTTGAATGGGAGGGTAGGAACTGTTTACTTTATACCATCTGCCCCAAGCACTAGGCTTATTCATTTTTTTCTCTAAACCAAGCTTTGAAAAGTTTTCTTCATGTCATCAGCATTTTTGCAAGCCTCTACCCATTCTGAGCAGACACTGGACTACATATGTTTCATTGGACTAAACAACAATTACAGAAATGATGATTATGATGATGGGGAGGAGGAGGAGAACGATAATTGGTATTTATATTATGATTTAAGATTTTCAAAGCATTTTACAAATGTATCTCATTTGTAAATTTACAAATTTGTCTCATCATTTACAAATGTATCTCATCACAACAACCCTGGGAGGTAGGTGCTATTATCATCCCCATTGAGAAAACTGAGATAAAAAGAAGTTAAGAGACTTTGCCAAGGGTCACACAGCTAGTGTCTGAGGCCAAATTTGAACTCAAGTCTTCTTAATTCTGAGTCCTGTGCTCCATCCATTGCATCACATAGCGGCCTCTCATCACATTTCCCAGAAAGCTGTCTGATGAGCCCACAGAATGGTGATACCCCAAGAGCGGATGGCAAGACATGCTATATAAATAAATCAAGAACTTTTTCACTGACTGCATTAGGTTGTTATGGACAGGAGCACTAGTAGAGAGAAGAGTAATGAAGCAGACTTAGGAGAGGAAAAATCAAGTGTTCTGGTTGGAGTTTGGAGAAAGAACACCACCTTTTGGAACAAAGCTGCAGATGGATTATGATGATTCCAGAAGCAAGGCAGAACTCTTTAGAAAGAAATTCCAAGACATATAAGATGGGATACCTTATTTACCCCTGAGCCCCTCTCTCTCATCTCTTTCTCTCTCTCTCTCTCTCTGTCTCTCTCTCTCTCGTAATTTGGGAACACTGGGAAGAAGTATAGCACTGGAGAAAATTAGAAATGGGCAAATACTGTTCAAATTTTCAAAATGGGAAAAAGGTGGATTCTGAGAACTATGGAGGATTTAAGAATTTAAGAATATTTAAGAATAGATATTTAAGAGGGGTGGAGCCAAGATGGTGGCTGGAAAGCAGGGACTTACCTAAAGCTCTCCCCCAGGACCCTACAAACACCTATAAAAATGGCTCTGAACAAATTCCAGAACTGCAGAACCCATAAAATAACAAAGGGAAGCAGGGCTCCAGCCCAGGACAGCCTGGAAGGTCTCTGGGAAGGGTCTATCGCACCATGCTGGGAGCAGAGCCCGGCATGGGCCGTGCCTGGACCAACCAGACCTGGAGCCAGGTGGTACAGGCCTTAGCGCCCTGAATCAGTGAGCTGTGGCAGTTAACCAGACTTCTCGACCCACAAACACCAAAGACAACAGAGAAAGTTAGTGGGAAAAACTTCAGGGACAGTAAAAGGAGTTCTCGGTGGGCCACCGCCCTGGGGGCAGTGGGAGGTGGTACACCTCTGAGGCTGCTTACAGAGCTACAGCTGCAGTTGCTTCCAGCCCCAGGCCCACCTGGTGGGAGGAATTAAGTGGCGGATCACAGCAGAAGGGCAGAGCCTGCTTAGATCTGAGTCATGGGTCTGGGTTGGTGGTTCTTGGGGGAGGAGGAACACTGGTATGGCAGAGCTTGCTGTATAGAAATAGCTCTGAAAACAACAGTGCAGCCACTGAAGCTTGGGACAAAGTACTCTCTACTCTACAAGCAGTCATACCCCAATGAAAAACACAAGGGTCAAGTAGTTGGCTGGGAACATGGCCAGGCAGCAAAAACGGACTCAGATTCAGACTCAGACTTTGGAATCTTTCTTTGGTGACAAAGAAGACCAAAATATACAGCCAGAAGAAGTCAACAAAGTCAAAGAGCCTACAACAAAAGCTTCCAAGAAAAACATGAACTAGCCTCCGGCCATGGAGGAGCTCAAAAAGCATTTGGAAAAGCAAGTTAGAGAAGTAGAGGAAAAACTAGGAAGAGAAATGAGAGTGATGAGAAAAAACCATGAAAAACAAGTCAATGACTTGCTAAAGGAGACACAAAAAAATACTGAAGAAAATAACACCTTAAAAAAGAGACTAACTCAAATGGCAAAAGAGCTCCAAAAAGCCAATGAGGAGAAGAATGCCTTGAAAGGCAGAATTCGCCAAATGGGAAAGGAGGTCCAAAAGACCACTGAAGAAAATACCACCTTAAAAATTAGATTGGAGCAAGTGGAAGCTAGTGACTTTATGAGAAATCAAAATATTATAAAACAGAACCAAAGGAATGAAAAAGTGGAAGACAATGTGAAATATCTCATTAGAGAAACCACTGACCTGGAAAATAGATCCAGGAGAGATAATTTAAAAATTATTGGACTACCTGAAAGCCATGATCAAAAAAAGAGCCTAGATATCATCTTTCAAGAAATTATCAAGGAGAACTGCCTTGATATTCTACAGGCAAAGGGTAGAATAGAAATAGAAATTGATCAGCTATGAATGACTTAGTTATCCTCAGCAATGATCCAAGGCAACTCTGAAGGACTTAAGATGAAAAATGTCATCCATCCCCAGAGAAAGAGCTATTGGTGTCTGCACACAGACTGAAGCATATTTTTTTTTTACTTTACAATCACCTCCTGAAAAAGATCCCAAAAAGAAAACTCCTAGGAATATTGTCGCCAAATTCCAGGGCTCCCAGATCAAGGAGAAAATACTGCAAGCAGCCAGAAAGAAACAATTTGAGTATTGTGGAAACCCAATCAGAATAACCCAAGATCTAGCAGCTTCTATATTAAGGGATTGAAAGGCTTGGAATATGATATTCTGGAGGTCAATGAAGCTAGGATTAAAACCAAGAATCACCTACCCAGCAAAACTGAATATAATGCTCCAAGGAAAATATGGATTTTCAATAAAATAGAGGATTTTCAAGCTTTCTCAGTGAAAAGACCAGAGCTGAATAGAAAATTTGACTTTCAAACACAAGAATCAAGAGAAGCATGTAAAGGTAAAAAAAGAGAAAGAAATCATAAGGGACTTACTAAAGTTGAACTGTTTTGTTTATATTCCTACATGGAAAGATAATGTGTATAATTCATGAGACCTCAGTATTAGGGTAGCTGAAGGGAATATACATACATACATACATACATACATATATGTATGTATGTGTGTGTGTGTATATATATATATATATATATATACATATATATATATATATATATAGAGAGAGAGAGAGAGAGAGAGAGAGAGAGGGCGGGCACAGGGTGAGTTGAATATGAAGGGATGATATCTAAAAAAATAAATCAAATTAAGGTATGAGAGAGGAATATATTGAGAGAGGGAGAAATGGAGAGATAGAATGGGGTAAATTATCTCACAACAAAAGTGGCAAGAAAAAGCAGTTCTGTAGGAAGGGAAGAGTGGGCAGGTGAGGGAGAATGAGTGAATCTTGCTTTCATCAGATTTGACTTAAGGAGGGAATAACATACACCCTCAAATGGGTATCTTACCCCACAGGAAAGAAGTAGATAAAAATGGGGGATGATAGAAGGGAGGGCAGGTAGGGGGAGGAGGTAATCAAAAGCAAACACTTTTGAAAAGGGACAGGGTCAAGGGAGAAAACTGAATAAAGGGGGATAGGCTAGGAAGGAGAAAAATATAGTTCGTCTTTCACAACATGAGTATTGTGGAAGGGGTTTGCATAATGATACACATATGACCTATGTTGAATTGTTTGCCTTCTTAAGGAAGGTGGGTGGGGAGGGAAGAGGGAAGAGAATTTGAAACTCAAAGTTTTAAAAGCAGATTTCAAAAAAAAGTTTTAAATGCAACTAGGAAATAAGATATACAGGCAATGGGGTATAGAAATCTATCTTGCCCAGCAAGAAAGTAAGGGAAAAGGGGATGGGGAGGAGTGGGGTGACAGAAGGGAAGGCTGACTGCAGCATGGGACAATCAAAATATATGCCATCTTAGAGTGGGGGAGGGTAGAAATGGGGAGAAAATTTGTAATTCCAACTCTTGTGGAAATCAATGCTGAAAACTAAAAATATTATATAAATAAATAATAATTAAGAAAAATTTTAAAAAATAAAAAAAGAATAGACATTTAAGAAGAAACAAACAGCATATAAGTATTTAGGAAGAGAAGTGATGACAACTAGGATCCAGTACGGGTTAACTAAGAACAAGTTTTTGTTCAACAAACCTCATTTTATTTTGAAATGATTATTAGACAATAATACTAGCTGTCATGTTCATAGCAGTTTTTGCAATTCTGATCACAGCATTCCCCTGCTCAAGAAGGTCTAGGAGTCTCCTCTCAGATAAAACACAAAGAGCATCACAATCTTCCTCCAGCTTCCCATTCTGGACTTATTTTCTTCACATGTGTTTCACCCAAATAGGCCTGCCCTTGCTTCCTTATACTTGCTATTCTATTGTCTGTCTCCCTGCTTTCGCACAGGTTGTATTCTTGTGCCTGGTTTGAACTCTATCCTTACTTCTACCATTTTCATTAGAATTCCTATGTTCTTTTAAAGCTTATCTCAAATGTCACTTCCTCACAATACTGACATCCTGATACCCCAGTTGCTGGTACCCTCCCTAGAAATTGCTTTCTATTTAATTTCCTATGTGTAAGTTGTTTATCTCCTTCAAACTATAAGCTTCTTGAGGGCAGGAGCTGTTGGGTTTTTTTTATCTTTCTATCCCCAACACAGAACATGGTGCCTGGCACATAGGAGACCTTAGCAAATATGTGTTTAATTGAAATGCATGTGTGATACTATTTGACCTAGCAATACCACTACTAGGTCTGTATCCCAAAAGAGATTTAAAAAATAAAAAGTACCTATATGTACAAAAATATTTATAGCCACTCTCTTCTGGGGGTTAAGAATTAGAAATTGAGGGGATGCCCATCAACTGGGGAATGGCTGAACAAATTGCGGTATGTGATTATGATGGAATACTATTTTACTATAAGAAATGCTGAGTAGGAGGCTCTCAGAAAAACCTGGAAAGACTTGCATGAACTGATGCAAAGTGAAATGTACTGTGTTCAAAGTAACAGCAATATTGTAAGATGATCAGCTATGAATGACTTAGTTATTCTCAGCAATGATCCAAGGCAACTCTGAAGGACTTATGATGAAAAATGTCATTCATCCCCAGAGAAAAAACTATTGGTGTCTGAATACAGATTGAAGCATTTTTTTTACTTTATTTTTCTTGAGTTTTTTTGTCTATGCTTTCTTTTCAACATGACTATTATGGATACGTTTGCATGACTACACATGTATAAACTATATTGAATTCCTTGCCCTCTCAATGAGCAGGGATGGGGAGGGAGAAAGGGAGAGAATTTGGAAATCAAAGTTTTAAAAATAAATGTGAAAAATTGTTTTACAGGTAACTGGAGGAAAATACAATACTAAATAAAAGTTTAAAAAAAAGAAATATTTTTGTGTATATCTTTATGTATGTATGTATGTACAGCTGTATGTTTTATATATGTGCAAGTCAGTCAACAAGTATTTATTAACTATTACGTTCCAGGAGCTATGCTTAGTTCTGGAGATACAAAGAAAAGTCAAAATTATGGTCTCTGCCCTCAAGAAGCTCACATTCTTAAGGAGTAGATACACACATACACACACACACACACACATACACACACACACATGAACATATATTCATCCATAGTAATGAGGACATCTTGGCAAAGTTACACTGATGGGGATCCCTTGTTGACAGGATCCCTGCTGCCATCTCTATTATTTGCATTGTTCTTTTATGAAGCAGAATGGAGGAGTGAAATTCATATCATATCTGTTACTACCTGTGTGACCTCAGGCAAGTCACCTCCTCTCTCTTGGCCTCAGTTTCTTCATCTGTAAAATGAGGGGTCTGAACCACCTGACTTTGGAGGGCCCGTCCCTTCTGGCTCTAAGCCTATGATCCATCTGGGAGTGACTTTGATACCTGGGTGACTTGGCAGCTACAACACCAACTCAGTCATCTCCAAACACATGCCATTGTATCTCTTTCGCTGGCCTTTCCATAGTGATCCTTTCAGACATGGCATTTGTAAAATGTCCACGATTCTCTTCCGTTCTCAGGGAGCCCATCAGCCCCCTGCCATACAAGTGAAACCCTCTTATTCACTCAGAGGCTCAGAGAAGCAATCTGTTCTTGACTGGAATAAAACCAGTGCCATCCATGTAACATGAATCCCACGTCTGGCAGTTTTATATCACAGACCCACCTGCTGTCACCATGTGGTATGATAAATTGAGACCAAACAGGTCTATTTGGGCCAAAGTACCTTTTTTCTACCCCTCTCCCTTCTCTCTCTTCCTCCCATCCAAGATTCTCTGAGAATCTAGTGGACTTAAACTACACTGACAAATTAGAGAAATTTCTTTTCTATAGAGGAATTCATTAGTAATTAACCGATAACCATAACAGGCCATGCCCCACTCCCTACTAGGGTCAGTCTCCTGCTCACAGGAAGGGTACATACATTTCTCATGGAGCAGAAAACTGAATTATCTGAAGGCAAATGTTTAACAAAAGAAATGATAACCAACAATTTAGCGATTTTTCACGGGGGCCTTCACCCACAAGACCCAATCTGGACAGAACAAATTCCTTTGTAATAATGATTAGATATCACTATGTCAATGATGATAGTTTTCAGAAAAAGGAGGGAGGGAATATACAAGCAGGAAAAGAAATAATCTCCTGAGTAAGAAATATTTGTTGAGAAAATATCTGTCATCTTTCAAGACATAACAGAAAAATATCGTAGCTTTGTAGTGCTCTGTCATTTCCCTGCTGATCACCGATCATTTAAGCCAAAGCTTGAATTTGAATTTTGATGTGATGGAGGTATGATTCATATACAGGGAGACTTGTTTAGTATGATCCTATAAAGATGAAGAAACACCTCATTTGGGAGAGAGACTTGAGTGACTGTCCTCTTCAAACAACCAGGCCCTAAAAACTTTGCAAAACACAGTTCCCTAAATAAATGTCAAGAGTCTGGATGGCATTCTCCAAGGAAAGGGATAAATAGTGTTTCCTTAATTAAAAGTAAGCACAAATGATAACTGATTAAATGTCAATGAAAAAAATGGAAAGATCATGTGATTCCTAATGTTGCAACCTGGATGAAAGAAAGGTCAAATAGAAGAAGGGATGATGGTGAACAGTTGACTTTAATCCTAAGCAATGGAAGAGGTGGGTGAGGTTTGGATTCCGAGTGGTTAGTTGCCCACTGGAGATGATAATATGTCAAATTGTTGTTATGGGATACTCTTAAGGTGGTGTATGGTACAGTGGGAAGAGAACTGGATTTGGAGACTGAAATCCTGACTCTAAATCTTGGCTCCGCAATCCATGACTTGTATGACCTTGGACATTCCTCTTCATCTTTCTAGGTTTCAGTTTCTTTATTCATAAAGTGAAGGTTTTTGTCTAAATGATCTGTAAGATCCCATCCATCTCTACAGTCATAATCTCATATGATATGTGATGGGTTCAAATCCCAATCCTGCCATCTGTATGACCTTGGCTAAATTACTTAACTTCCTTGAACCTCAGTTTCCCCATCTTTAAAATGAAGACAATGGTATTGGATGACCTCTAGGGTCCCTCCCAGTTCCAAACCTATGATCACATGAAATATTAATATGGTAACCAACATTGGATTGAGAAAAAGAAGCTACAGGGAATGGGAAGGAAGGCAAACTTTGTCCTCATTTTCCTGTCATTGCAAATTCTGGATATTGTTTTCATCTGAATTTGGCTCCTAATTCTATATCATCACTCACCAGGACCTCTCTAACATCACTGAAAGCACACAACTTCCCAGTGACATTTTCTTCAGAGTTTCTGGGTTAAAAATGTCTTGTGTTTGTTTAGCTCAGTTAGCAACAGAACATATATTTTGCCAGCAGCCTACTGAAAGCTCACCTCAGGATGTTTGAATGTTTTGTTTTTAGGATCAGACTTCCCTTCCTCTAGTCCACAGCTCAGCAATTGCTTGAATGAACCCTGTCATGGCTTTCCTTTAGAGCCTTGGCTGGGGCTACAAGGCTAAGTCAAGTGTAGTTTGAAAAGAATCATTTGTCTAATTCACAGGTTCTTATGGAGACAGGAGAAGAAATCAAGTTAAGTATGTGGGATATAAGTCAACACAATAGTCAACAGAGTGCTAGTGATGGAAGAGAAAATGGGTCCGTTCCAAGACTTACACAAACTGAAATGAAGTAAAAACATCTTGTCACTGAAAATGCTGAGCAGAGTTGTGAGGTGTAGACAAGGGAGAAAGAATCTGATCCCATTTACCAGAGGCCAGCACTGGAAGGAAGAGCATGATTCTGCCATTTAAAGGAATGAGATAGATCACACCAAAAAAAAATACCCAAGGACAGCATCAATATTAATTATGTATCAGTTAAATGCCTGAAGATAACACTTAAATGATGGGTTATTTCAGCCCAAACTGAAAGGGAAGAATTAAGAATTCAGACAAAGGATTATTGTTTTGTCTATGAATTTAGAACAGTGGGTCTGAGAAGGGGGTAGAGATAGAGGGCTAGAGCTTGAGGCAGGAAGACTTGGATTTATACCTCATCTCTATCACTTATAAGATCTGTGACCTTAGAAAAGTAACAACCTCTTTGGACCCTCAATTTCCTCACCTATAAAAATTTGGATAATAATAACTACCTCACCAGGTTATTGTGAGGTTTAAATGAGACAATATATGAAAAGATCCTTCAGGAATGTAAGAGTCTGTTAGTATTTTCCCCTTTGACTTATCTGGAGAAAATTGCCTTGACATTAATATTCCCTTAAAGGACAAGAGGCTCAGTCCTTAGATGAATTAAACTCTCTACCAGACCCAGTCACAAAGCTGGGGGAAACTTCACAAACTGTACATTATTTCTGGTCTGGAAAAGCTTAGTTATTAACGTGTTCTCCAGTGTCATTTTCTGGTGTTGTCTCAAAATATTCAGTCCTTTTTACATCCCTTTTTAACTTCGTTCCTGGGGAAACGAAATTCACGAATTGCATTGGAAGGTAGAAATGGAAAATAAAAGGCTTGATTCAATTTCTGCTGACAAATACTCTTCAGGGGAATGTTGTCCATATAACTGGAATTCCCATTACTTATAAACACAAAGCCTAACTGGAAAGTTAAAGAGAAGTGGAGTAATGGGGTGACATAATTTCTCAAGCAGATTAATAATCAACTTGATCCTTACAACTAATTAACTGAAGACCAACAACAGGACAATCCCTCTATATAAAAATAGTCCAACTTTCTCTCCCTTTCAGAGAAAATTAACACGATATGATAGAAAGCTCTGCTTCTATGCAAAATACAGTCTATATTTTTTAATGAAACATGCTTTTTATTTTTCATATATTTTGCAAGTTACTATATATTTGAACTCTCCGTTTAGGTACCTCTATTTTTTTCCTTCTTGAAACTCTACCTTCAGTCTCCTTCTTTCCTATCTTAGACTCATAGACCTAGAACTATAATGTGCTTAAAGGTTAACTTGGCCAACCCAGTATTTTCATAGTTGAGGAAAGTGATCAGAGAAGGGACTTATCCAAAGTCACACAGTTAGCAGAGTTAGGATTCGAACTCAGGTCCTCTGACTCCAAATACAATCTCCTTTTCATTGCATCATGCTTCTTTCCTTCTTCCTCCTACCCCTTCCTTCTCTCCCTCACTCCTATTTCTTTCTCTCTTTCTCTCTCTCTCTCTCTCTCTCTCTCTCTCTCTCTCTCTCTCTCTCTCCCCCTCCCTCCCTCTTTCTTCTTCTTCTTCTTTCTTTTCTTTCTTGCTTTCTTCTGTTTTCTTTCCTTCTTCCTTCCCTCTATTTTTTCTTTCTCATTTTATTCTTCTCTTTCTTTCATTTTCTTTCATTCCTTCCTTCTTTCCTTCCTTTCTGCCTTCTTTCTTTGCTTACCACTTCCAGCCACTTCTAAGCACAGATTCACATTGACCTTTGAGAGGCCATTTTGAAAAGCCTTGGGAACTCAATGTGTAATTGGCTATTTAAGAAGCCTCTTGATCCTTGTGAGTCATTTTTCCTCATTCTTAGATTTATCACTTTCCATTAATGCAGGGACAAGCCACGGGGAGAGGTAAATCTCACCACAGAAGAATTCAAAATGTTGTGCCTTCACAAAGTAGATGCCTGATTTTCTAGTAGCAGAGAAAGGGATGCAAGGATTGATTTACTGAACTATCCCAGAATCTTAGAGCTGAAAAGGCCCTTAGGAGTCATCTAGACCAACCCATCTCAATGAGCCACCATCTTGTTTGATTACCTTCAATCACCTCCTATTCTATTTTTGAATAGCTCTAAAGGCCCATCCAACCTGTGCTTGAAGACCTCCCATGAGGATGAAGCCACCAGTTCCATAAAGAGTCCATCCCATCCTGGATTAGCTCCTGTGGATATAAGAGTTCCCTTGGCATCAAGCCTAACTCTGCTGCTGCAACTTTTCCCACTGTTCCTCCTTGGATCCTCTGGGGCCATGCACCATAACTCAAATCTCTTTCATTCCAAAGCCCTTCAAAGCTTTGAAGGTAGTAAGTACACTACCTGCCCAAACCAGACATTGCTGGAACTTAAAGCATTCTCCATATAGAACTAAAGGAACCTCGGAGGCCATTTAGAATAACATCTTCAGGAAACAGAGCACTAAGAAGGCTTTCCTAAAGTCATGAAGGTAGTAAAGGTCAAAGGAATGATTTAAACCTAGTCCACCGACACCAGAGTTGGTACTATTGGTATTATTTCCACTGTGTTCATCAGTTTACACACTTACGTCCTCTAACAAGGTGCCTCCACCAGCCCCTAACATATCCATTTTTGACTTTGTCAATGTAGGTAAGTATAGCCTAGCTAGTTTAAGGTAGCACATCACAGAAATGCCGAATTCTCACTTTGATCCTCTAGCACAATGGTTCCCAATCTTTGAGCCTCAGACCCCCGGGGGTTTCATCATTACTGCAAAGGGTCCCCAAATCTACATCCACACCAGGCATCCTCATCTGGAGCTTTAATTCCAAATAGATATGCAGTGACTCAGAATAATGAATAAGTCAATATACCTTCCATGGGATCCTCTTTGGGTGACAGTGAACAGCTGTTACAGTATTGGAATGTGATGACAAGAGGAGATGGGCTCAATCTCTAGACTTCCATTTGTCATTTATTTCTAATCCCAACTGCCACCTCTTTAGTGCATGGTCTCTCATTATCTCTCACTTGGAACTATTGCAATATCCCTTTAATGCGTCTCCCTGCCTTCACGCACTCCCCCTTCAAGTCCATCAGAAAATAGCTGCTGACAGATAAATCTTCCTTGTTTTTGTCATTTCCTTGTTCAAGACCCTCTAAAGACTTCATCACCAACCAACTAAAGTTCGAATATCTTAGTATGGCATTCAAGCTTTCCAATCTTGGGTACCACCTTCTTTCCCCATCTTATCTCATATTAGACTCTTCTACCTAGCATATGGTCCAGTCAAAGTGAAATGTCCTGAGTTCACTTTTTTCAGGCTCTCGTGCACCTCATGTTCTTTAGGCCTGAATTCCCATCCTCTGAAGTCCCTTCCTTCCACATACATCCTATTCTGTTTGGCCCCAAGTCTTGTTTTGCTTGGCTTCAGTAGGCAGAAATGGGAACCGTGGATAGAAGTTGCGGATTTAGGCTCAGTTTAAGAGAAGACTTCCTATCGATTGGAGGTGTTCAAAGATGGAGTGGGCTGCCACTGAAATCAAGGAGTTCTCCATCACTGGAGCTTTTCAAGTGACACCTGGATGACTGCTTGGCTGGGTTGTTAGGGAGGATATTCTTGTTCATATATGGGCTAGATGGCCTCTGAGGATCCTTGCAACACTTGAAATTCAGTGATTCTAGCACATATACACATTACTACTATATAATGTGGTAGAATGGGAAAAAATATTGACTCTGGAGTGAGTGAAGTGGGTTCAAATCCCACCTTTGTGACTTTGGAAAAGACAATTAACCTCCCTGTGCCTCAGTTTCTTCACCTGCAAAATGAAGGGGTTGGACTAGATGGTTTCTGAAGTCCTCTCAAGCGCTTAAATCAAGTGGCTACTTAAATACTATTGTGATTAGTAAAACTTTGCCATGAACATTGTCATACCAGGTAGATATTATTACATCCTCAATAACCGGTCATGGATAGTACACCTACTATTATGTTTGAGACAAAACCTTTTTGTTTCAAAACTCAGCCATCATACTCAAAACCATTGGTAACCACTGGATTGTTTCAAGGCTGGCTAATTTGTTCACTTTGGGTAGTCATGTGCTCCCTGAAGGGGGAGAGAGGGTGGAATGGAGAGGAGGAAATATTCTCTTCTTCTCACCCAGTTGTTGGTTTCTCTAAGCACTGACTCATTCCCAATATGAAAAAGAAGCATGTGCTGGGACTGAGGATCTGCCTCTGGGGCATGCCCCTGGCCTCACCAGCTCCCCACATATTTCTTAGGGTTTTGGCAATATATCATCCAAATGACTGCCCTTGTTTCCTGTCTTTGGTACATTTCATTTTCCCATTTTCCTTGTTCTGGCTGAAAGCAACAGACCACATCAGAGGGGGCTGGACCATGATCTATTAGCTGTCCCTAAAATAGTTAGTTGGCACCTTGAGTTCCTTGCAGTTCAAGATAGGTAGTCATCATGATCCTGGGCCATTCATTCCCTTCTGCTGGCTTTTTAAGTTGTCAGTCAATATTTGATTCCCAAATAGAGCTAGAAAAGAAATGGTGAACAGGTGGGTGCCTGTGGGAAGAGATGAAGTTATATTCAAATGGCTGGTGTGAATGGTCATTTTTCCAGATGTTTCCTAATACTGATATTACATGTTACAGAACAAAAAATACCTTTGAAAAAACGTTTTGGGGGAGCCTAACTTCTCTTGCAGAATGTTACCTCTGATCTAAACAAGACCCTGCCCTTTTCTGGAAACTCCCTTGCTGTTTTCTGCAGTTTTCTACACCTGAAACTTCCTTGTTGGAAACTTCCATGACCTATGCCTGTGAAGTCAGGACCTTGTCACCTAGTTCCTAGTATCTGCCTGTGGCATCTGAGATGGGGAACCAAGCAGATGTGTTGGAGCAAGAAGCCCTGCCCCCTCCTTATAAAACTCATAGCCCTTATCTGCCTCATCAAGCATACTTTCTGACCCTAGTTTTGAGGCACTGAAACTCGGTTTGCTCTGGTGAAGAGTTGTAAGTGTGTTTTCTTCCTTGTGTTGTTCCTACCCCAACTCATCTCCTTAAACCATTCTGGATAAAGCATAATAAAGACTGATTGCTTCAAGCACTTCCTGGCCTGATTATTTTGTAAAAGGCTCTTTAGATCCCTTTAGCTTAGCAAGCACAGTCTAGTGGATAGAGTTCCAGGGTTAGAGTCAGGAAAACTTGAGTTTAAATCCCACTTCTGACAATTACACGCGTGTGATTAGAAGCAAGTCACTTAACTGTCACTAAGCCTCAGTTTCTTCTTCTGGGAAAAGAGGAGGTTGGATTAGTCTCTGAAGTCCCTTTGTACACTAAATCCATGATCTTAGGATGAACCTCAAACAGCAACAATCAACTGGGATATTATTTGAAACTAAACACAAGCTCATTGAAAACACCCTATTCTGACAGTTAATTTGGGCTAATTTGTATCTCAATATTGATAGCCTCAAATTCTCTCTTTTATTAAGATCTGGAAATAGTTATTACTTTGATAACCAGTGGTTCATCTATTCTCTTGTGATACCTTCTAAGACTGACCATTCCATTTTTTTTCACAAATGTCATTTTATCATGGGCAAGGGAAGTTTCTGCTCCTACCCAGAAGACAGACCCAGAGAAACAGGGAGTTGATTCTGTGAGTCAATGTCAGTGGGTGGGCCATCTACATTGGCACCCTACTTCCAAGATTACATAGCCACCACCAAGACAAAAGCTCTCAGAATTTTCTGCCTTGGAGATTAGCTGACTCTACCCATCGCTGCTCATATTATGTGTAAGCTTCATAATAGCTGCACTGGGAGAAATGTGACATCAACTTCCTGGGTCCCTGTAGTGCCCATACAAATGGTGTGTGACTCATTTAACAAATAGGTCATTCTCCTGCAAGGAAAAAAATACTGATGATTGTTTTTTTTCTATGAATTGTGGTCTCCATGTTTGTCCATTTTGCCTTCTTTGTAGCAGGTGAATGCTTTGGGTAAAACTACCATCCCCACCTTTAATAGCATAGCAGTGTGCCTTGAGAAACTTAAGAAGTTTGTGGGAATGGCACTGTAATTTTAATCACTCGATAAACAGATTGAGTGTCTATTAGGAGTAGGAAACACTGCTAGGCACTGAGTATGGCAAAAAGAAAAATAAGGCACAATCTCTTTCTTTAGAGATCTTAAAAAGAATATTGGAAAAAGAAGACACAAAAAGATAACTAATGATATGAAGTAGTATATGTCTTACTGGAAGATACTGTCATTAAGTGAAATAGAGATTCAACCTCAGGACATTCTAATACCTGATTGTACTAAAAGAGTAAAACTAAAATTCATTCATTCACTTAACAATTATTGTGTCCACTATATGCATCACACTAAGAGAAGTGCAAAGAGAAATAAGAACTTGTAGTTTCTTGACATCTTGAAGCTTCATTATTGACTGAATTCTGAGAATTTAGCTTCCAGGGCAAAAGTTAGACTATTTTTTCCTAGTGTCTGAAAATAAATGCTAATTTCCAAGGCTGCCCTACAACATCGGCCATGAAAAAAGATCCATGTTGCTAATGTGTAACCTAAGCAGTGGCAGCTTCTGAGAATTACCTGTGGTCACCCTCCTATGGAATGGCAGCCGCTTGTTGATTGGGAAGAGAAGGAACAGAAGACTTCATTTTTTTTGTTCTAAAGACAGACCAGGAGATGGAACGGAAACAGAATACAAAATTTTCCTCATTGGGCTAGGTCTTTGTCAGGGTTTACAAAATTTGGATCTGAAAGTAATCCAATCATCTTAGTGTCCTATAAAGCAAGACTTAGTGGTTTACGTTTTGAGGACCTGCCTCTATAAGTCTGTACTATGACTGAACCATGATCTTATTCATGTGAATATTCTTCATCCAGAAGCACAGAAATCAAACCATCCATTCTATCACTTTCTATGGGACTCTTATCTACATCTTTGCAACAATTTTCCAACGGAGATCCAGCCAACAGCCTGAAGGCATTCCTCTAAGTCTTTTAAAATTAAGTGGGTACTATTGCAGAGCTCAGGCTATACTTTGGTACTAGCCTGCTTCCTCTTCTAAACATTCTTACCCTAGAGGCTCATTGCTTCATTCTACTTGTATCCAAAACATTTTCTCTAATGACCTTTAAGTTACATGAAATTTGGATTCTTCGGCATTCCAAGATTCTAGACAATACCCTGCTTAATACCAATAATCTTCCTCTGGTGTTAGATGGTTGGGAATCATGGAACACCAATGAATTCAAAGAATAATGTCTCTTTGCTGAAGGGAAATGGCCCAGTGTTATTAAACTTGGACCCACTCAACCCAATTCAGACCCACTCAACCCAATTCAGACCCATGGCCTGTCTATTTGGCAATATCTGGAAGCCCCAGCATTCCTACATTGGCACAACCTCTGGAAAAACTCAGACTGGCTGTATCTTACAAATTCTATGCATACCATTGTCCATGAGCATGTGTAAAGGGTACAGATTAGTTCGTACTGAACTTATCTTCCCTTAAAAATAAAGTTACATGTACAACCTATTTATATATTTACTATGGTTGTGGAAGAAACAGATTGAATGTATCTGTATAAAATACATCAAACTGTCTACCGTTTTCGGAAGAGGGGTAGGGAGGTAGAAAAAATGTGTAACTTAGAATCTCATAAAAATGAATGGTAAACATTTTCTTGATATGTAACTGTGGGCAAAAAATAAAATAGTATTTAAAGCAAAAAAGAAATGTTATAGGGATTACAAAGTTTAATGAAATACCTGACTAATGGTAACTACTGTTGTCACCTTTGGTAAATCAATTAACCATCTTGATCCTCAGTTTCCTTATCTGTAAGATTGGAGGTATACTAGATGACCTCTGAGATCTCTTTTAGTTCTAAATCTATGCTACTATAAACCTAGTATTAAAGTGACCAAGGGAAGAATTTGACATAAAAAAGAAATTCACTGGCTCTGCCATCAGTCTAACACTATGGACTAAACACCTTCTGGCTACCATTGTTCTAGAATATGCAGGATTAAAGCTATAGCTATATTTTAATAAATCCTACAGTAAGAAATTAGAAATTTAGGCAACATATGAATTAGGGATTTGTTTACATTACAAATGAATAGCTTCGGCATAAAATCTTTGTTATAGTCTGACCTCTAGCCAAAGAAACAAGGTAGAGAGAGAGAAGAAAACAAAGAGCTGAGAAAGAGACAAAACAAAACTTTGAAGCAAAAGTATTAGGAGCCCCTGACTAAGACAGGTCAATAAGAATTGAAAATAAAGCATATATGACATTATAATGTAGGTCAGAAGGAACATAGGACTGAATTAAGCAAAATTCATTTTATATCCATTCTTTAACTAATACGCATTTGGATGGACCAGTTACAGAGCTTTTATATCAGCATGACAGGGAGAGGGAGACATACACATACACACATACACACAGGGAGAGAAAGAGAGAGAAATGGAGACAGAGACAGAAAGAAAGAGAGAGACAGAGAGAGACAGAGACAGAAACACGGAGACAGAGATAGAGACAGAGAGACAGAGAGGGACAGAGGCAGAGAGACTGTGACAAAGAAGTGAGTATGTTGGACAAACATTGTAAATGGACAATGAACTGGGCCCAAAATTTACCAGGAAGAAGGAAGGCTGAATTACGTTTGAAAAACTGCAAGTTCTTTTAATAATACAAATCTTCTTTCTGAAACAAAGACTCATCTTTTTGATACCAATATTCTTCAGGGGTGTTGTATGACTGTGAGTCATGGAATACCAATTTCCAAAGAAATGAAACTGAAAATTTCCCTAAGAGCACTTGTTGACTTTATCTGTTTGTCCTCTGGTATATCCATGTCTTTGTGGATTATGGCAACCAAACCTGGATACAATAGTCATGGTGTAATACAATATAATACAATATAAATAAGAAATGAAAGTAACAATGTTATCAAAGAAATGCTCAAAAGGAACATCAGTTAGTCAAGTGATGAGAACAAAGGTTAATCACTGGACAGCCTGTGTGCTTTCTTGGTATCCATGTGATGTCAAGTGAAAGTGAGGAAGGTCACTTTCATGTTAGTTGGACCCCTTTTGGAGAACTCATGGGAGGACCACAGTCAGTATGAATAGACATGGATGGGTTTGTGATCTGACCTACAGATGGTAAGCCTATGTTGATAAGATCACAAATTCTTTTGATTATTTGAGTATTTTGTATTCATCTCTTTGGAAATGCATCTAATGAACCAACTGAGAAGCACCAGCTGTGATCTTGGATCATAGGCTCTACATAGATTAGAGTCTGTTTATCTAGAGTTTGAAACTATCCTGGAGCTTCCTCCGTTGTTCTGAAATTTCTTCTGTTACCTCCTCAGGTTCCCCTCCAGCTCACTGATGTCCTTACTAAAATGTACAAACTGAACACAAATAGTCCAGAAGTAGTTGACCACAGCAGTGCATGGATGGGCTATCATTAGCTTAGTCATGGAGATCATTTTTGTCGAATGCTAAGATTACATATTATTGACACACTGAACTTGCAGTTTAACCCCTCCCCTAAGATCTTTTTAAAATAATGTTCCAGCTAACTATGCCTTTCCTATTTGGTACTTGTTGATTCTTTGAACCCATGCCAGACTTTACATTTATGCTTATTACATTTCATCTTATTAGATCTGACCCAGTACCCCTGCCTGTCAAGTTTTTGGAGGATCCTGACCATATTCCAGTGTGTTAGCTGTCCCTCCCAATTTTGAGTCATCTACAAAATTGATAAGAATAACATCTATACTTTTACCCAAGTTATTGATAAAAGTGTTAACAGTACAAAACCAAGCACAGATCTATAGCTCACTCTACTTTGGTCCTCCTTCCATTAATGATGACTTTTGCAGTCTGGCAATTTGGTCAGCTCCAAATCTATCTAACCTCACTATCACCTTGTCCACATTTCTCTATCTTTTTCAGCAGAACAGCATGCGACATTTTATCAAATGCTTTGCTACAACCTAGAAAAACAAATGTAGGAAGGTTTAGAAGACAAGCCCTATGTGTAGCAAAGTTGAAAAGTTCTGGGGCAGGGCTTCTTAAACTTTTTCCAGTCAGGGTCCCTTTTCCCATTTTGGCAGCATTTTCTGGCACTGCATGGCCTGAGGGCATGCACAGGGCAAAGTGCACATGCTGTATGTTCAGAACCAAGGCTACAGTGAAGTTGCATGATACAACAAGGGCAAGTCCTGCCAAAAACATCTCAAATTCATTACACCATTGATTTCTAAATTTATTTTTGGCTGTTGCATATTCAGAAACTTTTTACTATTGCCAAATTTTTTACAACCCCATATGGGATCAAGACCCACAATTTAAGAAGCACTGGTTTAGCATTTATCAATCATTCTTGTAGTTTACCCCTTAGCTTACTCAAATCATTTCTATATTTAATTGTACTATCCCAAACTCTTTTATAATGTGGGGAGTGGGGTGTGGATGATATTTCTTAGTAATTAATAAAATTGATTTGAACTCAACATTTTAATTTATTAAATATCATTGATTAAATGAATGAAAAGAGAAATTTCCTTTCTCAATGACAATTAATTGTATCTTTGTATATATTAAATCCCTCAGTCATCTGTGATTTTAAAGAATTAAAATTGCTTAATATATAATTTATGAACAACATAATATAATATAGATATACATATGTAGTTACAATATTTAACTGTTTAAAAAATCACAGCCAGAGACTTCACTATAAAGGCAAGTTAGGTCTCTTCAGTTCTACAAACACAATTCTACCATTCAATACTCTTAAGATACAAACTAAAGTATCTCAAGAATACTCTTAATATTTCTCAAGATAATAGTTAAATTAGGTCTCTTGGAAAATTAATCATTTTTCTTCATTGTCTCTTCAGCTATCACAGCTTCAGAAGGCAAAATAAGCTGTTTTCTCACAGATTCTTCATAAAATTATTTTTAAATTTTTTTTCATAAAATAACATAGTCTCTCTTCACTTTCTTTTTTCTATATTTTACTTTACACATCGAAGATAAACACACACATTTTCACTGACTCCACAGACAGAAGCACCTCAGTAATAGTTGCCAGTGTAACTCTAAATTGTTAGCCAAAGATTCCATTTGACTCTTAAAGATACAATAATCATTTCTATAGGTTCTCTAGGAGAAGCTTTAGAAATAGATGTTAAAATATCTGTGGCATTCTCTTGGTTTCTTAGTCTAAAAAGCCTGTCCAGGGGAGGGGAGGGGAAGGGAAAGGGGAAAAAAAAAGGCTAATCTGGAATAGCCTGTTATTAATATGTTCATAACACTCTGTGTTTGGTCCTTCTCCCCCCTAGATTTTGACAAACATCCTTTGAATAACATATATGAGAAGTTTTCCTGGAAACAAAATTGAGTTGATTGGCTTCAAGTTTACAAACTCTACTCTCTTTTCTTTTTTTGGCAAATTGGAATATATGTATTACTCCAGTTCTGTGGCGTCTCTTCCATTCTGTAGCATCTTTTAAGTGGTTGGATCTGCCATTACATGATTGGTAACTATAACATAATCCCACATGCCATATACAAGATTTTCTAGTCATTTCTACCATCTCTACGGTATAATTTTGCATGTCTTCCCTTCCTTGTAATCCCTTAGCTATTCTTTTTCTTTTTCTCTGCTGGGGCTCCATGAGCCCCAATAACATTTGAGCTCTTGCTTTCCATTGTCCCATACTTCACATCCCACTCTACTCCCCACCAAGTGATTTGATGCCCCTAGAGATTTTCTTAATGGTAGAGTATTTTAGACTTGGATGGCTACTGTGCTTCCCAGGCCCACAAAAAAATCTATTGCTAAACTCCTGCAAACATGTTATAACTACAGAAGAAAAGAAGTTACCTATATTAAGACTTGTGGCCTGCCTGAGTGTGCTCCTTTTGGCAGTTTCCTGGCAAACGTGTCGGCACAAGACTTACCACATGCAACATCTCTGCAGAACTCCAGTATCTGCCCATAGGTCATCTTAGTTCACCAGAATGATTATTTCCAGCACCACTGTGAGGGCACTCTTGTCAAGGACTTTCTCCAAATCTGGTACTGGAATGTTATAAACATCATGGCAATGAAACATCTCAGTAAATCATTCATTGGCCTGAACACTGTGTGTAACGACTTCTGAGAAGTTAAGTGTATATTTGCAAATGAGCTTCGTCACTCTTATAATCAATCAATCCGTCAATCAACGAGCATTTATTAAGCCCTTACTGTGTGCCAGGCACTGGGCTAAGTGTTAGAGGTATAAAAAAAAAATCCAATTCTCTTTGAACAGGAAGAAATACTGATGTGCTGTTGCACATAACCCATTTATATAAATGCTCATAAAGATGGTGGAGGAACCACAAAATTTGTTGTTGTTTCACATGCTAGTTTGTATCAGAAAAGCAGTTGAATGCCCGCAACCTTGGGAAAGGGATGGGAAAGCTGACTCATAAAATGCACAGCCCAATGAATAGCTTTAACAGTAACACACACTGCTCTGCTCTAGACGGTTTAATGTTAACTCTTAGCATCCCACACACTCTATTCATGTAGAGTTGGATGTCCTTGGTGTTTCAACCCAGATGATAAGGTAACTAACGACCTAATTCCTTTCTCTTGGGCTCCAAATCCAGCATGGCTAGAGTCCTTATTCCTTTGAGTTTCCCCTACTCACTATCAGGTAATTTTTCTTTTTTTAAAAATAAATTTTCATTTTAGTATACAACACTCATTTGCACCAGTTTTTGAGTTCCAAATTTTCTCCCCCTCCTTTTCCCCTCCTCCCTCCCAAGACAGCATGTAATCTGATATAGGTTCTGCATACACTTTCACATTAAAATTATTTTCCCAATAATCAAGTTGTAAAGAAGAATTATAACCAATGAAATGAACCATGAAAAAGATGAAAAAAAAAAACAAAAATAAAATAAAATTTAAAAAAAGAGAGAGCAAATCGTTTGCCTCAATCTGCATTCAGACTCCATGATTCTTTCTCTGGATGTGAATAGCTTTTTCCATCATGAGTCTTTTGGAGCTGTCTTAGAACCTTGCATTGTTGACAAGAGTCAAGTCTATCAAAGTTAGTGATCACAGAAGCAATGTGTCTGTGGTTGTGCACAATATTCTCCTAGTTCTGCTCCCTTCACTCATCATCAGATCATATAAGTCTCTCCATGTTCTTATGAAGTCCGTCTGCTCATTTCTTTTAGCACCTCCATTACATTCATATACCACAATTTGTTTAGTCATTTCCCAGTTGATGGGCATCCCCTTGATTTCCAATGCTTTGCCACCACAAAAAGAACTGCTATAAATATTTTTGTACACACAGGTCCTTTTCCCTCTTGTATGATCTCTTTGGGATACAGCCCTAAAAGTGGTATTGCTGGGTTAATTTTTATATTACATTTTATAGCCCTTTGAGCATTGTTCCAAATTGTTCTCCAGAATGGTTGGATCAGTTCACAACTCCACCAACAATACAATAGTGTTCCAATTTCCCCACATCTTCTCCAGCATTTACTATTTTCCTATTTTGATATGTTAGCTAATCTGACATGAGAGATGTCGTGCCTGAGAGTTGTTTTGATCTGCATTTCTCCAATCAATAGTGATTTAGAGCATTTTTTCATATGACTATAGATATCTTTAATTTCTTCCTCTGAAAACTGCCTATCGGGTAATTTTTCAAAGGGATTTCCACTCTGCCATCTTGACTCACATCATGAGGAATGGTGCCACTCAGTTGCCTCTGGGAGAAGTGTTTCCAAAGAACTACCATCATTCCTTTCTGCATTAGTTCTACTAGGTACTTGAGCAAGTGGAATTGTCAATTACTGACCACTCTGTTCCAGTGATCAGTAGAGATTTGAGTGGTTCCGTTGTTGATACAACAAAAATCCTGAACAGATACTGTGCCTACTGCTGGAGAACTTAGGCAGAACTAACCAAATTCGTAGAGAAGGGCATGGCCCTGAAAGCCTAGGTAGTCTAGGTCCACTTGGAAATCTCCCCTTTCAGTTCTGGGAAGCAACCTTCAAGGTGAAAAGCACCTGGTTAGGTGAGCAGGCATCAGAGTCCACAGTTTCTGGTAACTAAGTGGGACTGTGGGTAGAACACAGAACCTAGAGTCTGGGAGATCTGAGCTCAGAACAGGCCTCAAATGCTTCCTAACTGTGTGACCCTAGGCAAGTAACTTAAACTTTGTCTGCCTCCATTTCCTTAGCTGTAAAATGAGAATCATAATAGCACCTACTTGAGAGGGTTGTCGTGAGGGTCAAATGAGATAATATATGTAAAGTGCTTAGCACAGTGCCTGGCTAGATAGATACACATATATAGATACAGATACACACACACACACACACACACACACACACACACACACACACATTAAATGTTTATTCTCTACTTTTTGGTCGAGTTGACAGAGTGTTGGACTTGGAGTCTGGAAGACCTGACTTCAAATCCTACCTCATTAACTGTTTGCCCCTGAACAATTCATTGAACTGTTCTTATCCTCAGTTTCCCCATCTATAAAATAGGGATTATAGTATGTACCTTAGGGGCAGTCAGGTGGCGCAATGGATAGAGCGCCAGGCCTGGGGTCAGGGAGACCTGAGTTCAGATGTGACCTCAGACACTTACTAGCTTTGTGATCCTGGGCAAATAACTTAATCCTGTCTGCCTCAATTTCCTCATCAGCAAAATGAGCTGGAGAAGGAAAGGGCAAACCACTTCAATATCTCTGCCAAGAAAACCCCAAATGGGGCCACAGAGAGTTGGACATGACTGAAATCACCAAAGAAAGCACACCACATAGGCTTGTGAGAATCAAACAAGACAATACATGGAAAATGCTTTATAAATGTGCTATATAAATGTAAGTCCCTTTTCTAATTATTCAATTACCTTGGAAAACTTTCAGAATGTACAGAGAAACTGCTTTCCTTCTTGTTCTAGACCTGACTGTTCCCAGTCTGCTGGCTTGGGAATATCCCCACCAACTTAGCCAAGATATGAATTGTGCTATCATGACTCACAGGTCAGGAAAGTCTCTGAACTCTGACAAGGCTTGATGGCACGTGGCATTCTTTTGCATGGGTGTCTCAAGATGGTAATAAAAAATAATAGACTAGGAAAAGGGACTAGATTTGTAATTTTATTGATATTGGAAACTCCCTGATGAGTAAAGCCAGCACCTTCTTAGCAATTTACAGTCTTAGAAAGCTACCTAAAACACCAAGAGGTTAAGTGACTTTCCCAGAGTCACACAGTTAGCATTTCATCTTCCCTTTCTCTCCTATTTCCCTGACAAGTGAAATTTATTTTCATGCCCAACTCTCTCTCTCTCTCTCTCTCTCTCTCTCTCTCTCTCTCTCTCTCTCTCTCTCTCTCTCTCTGTGCGTGCGTGCGTGTGTGTGTGGTCTTTCCTCCTTTGACAAGTTCAGATGACAGTAAGCTTTCCTCTACCTTCACCCCTGCCGATGTACTCCGGTTCCCCCTCTTTGGTCTTTTAAGATCATCAAGACACAACAGAAACACTCCTAGGTTTTCTATTTAATTAGATTCTCTATATGACCATGGAGGATAATATGGGGACACGTGCATCATCTTACCATTTTAGAATATAAGCAGTTTGTATTTAGTTCTTTATCATTGTTGATTCATGTTTATCTTTTTATATTTCACTTGACTCCAGTGTTTGCACTTCGACGTTTCTATGCAGCTCTGGTCTTTTCATAAGGAACACTTGGAAGTCGTCTATTTCATTAAAGATCCATTTTTTTCTTCTGTCTGAATATACTCAGTTTTGCTAGGTAAGTTATTCTGCGTTGTAAGCCTATACTCTGTGCAACTTTAGTCCCCTTTATTTGTTACCTCTTCTTTCCCTGATATACAACTTCTCCCCTCCCAACACTCTCTAGCCAGACTTGGCCCCCAGTATCCACAAACCTCTCGTCTCCCTATGCCAACACGGGTTAGAAAAATCATTCATGGTTTTCTCTTGGATTTATCAATCAATATGCAATCTGGTACATTTTCTGGATCTATGTGTAGGAATGATTTTTGTAGGGAGAACGGAGCTCCCTGTACCTTTCTCTGATGCTCTGCCATCTTGGTTCTTCCCATGCTGTACCAATTTATCACCAAGTCCTCATCCTGATGGCCCTATCTATCAACCACAGGACATCATCTTCCCTTCCTCAATGAGATTAGTGTTTGACTTAGAGGGTCTGCACCCCAACTCTTGTCCTCCTACTAGGAGACTTCAGCATACATATTGATGCTTGCTTCCTCAAGTATCCTAACTTCCCCATCCCCCAATCCATTTAATCCCCATGACTCTCTCCTCCTCTACACCTCAGTTACATAGAGATGATCAAGCCCTTGACCTTGTCATCACTCACAGTCGTTCTACTTCCATGTGCATGGACTCTGAAATTCCTTTATCTGATTATAATATTTCATCATTCTAATTTTCCTTGTTCGTTATCCTTACCATGACCTCTGTTCTTTCCTCCCTTAGTTCTTTCTTAGGCAATCATTTCTGCCCTGGCTATACTCACCTCTCTTCCTTACTTCAACCCTTGGTGAACAGCTTCAATTCAACACTCTCTACCCTCAAATCCCTTTCTTTTTCACCCGGACTTTGCTCTTATTCACATGCTGCTGAACAAAGATGGAGGATCACACTAAGCGGGGCTACAAATTTATGGTACAAAACCTCAATTAGGCCCTCGCTATAACAAGTCAATCCTTTATACCTCCCAATCATTTTCCTCCCCACTCTCCACAGTGGCTACTGCAAATCTTTTCTTCCCTTTTCAAGTTGTCCACCAGGCTCCCCTCCATCCATCCTCTCTTCTGAGGATCTTGACTCCATCTTCACTGAAAATATTGAGGTCATTTACTCAAAGCTTGCTCTTCACTCCTCCCCCTGACCTCACTTGGCTCAGATATCTTCCCCCCCTCTCTCCTACTTCATTCCTCTCTGGAATGAAGAAATGAATCTTCTCCTTGCCAAGGTAAACTCCTATTCATGCACACTTGAATCCACTATCTCCTGTGTTCTCCAGAAGATTGCCACACCACAATTTCCACTCTTTTTCAATTTCAGTTTTTCTTTCTATCTATTGACTCTACAGCCTACAAACATCCATGTATTTCCTGCATACTTAAAAAAACCATCCTTGATCTGACTACTACTATCTCTCCACTCTTGACTAAAGTTATTCCATACCTACACTGGGCTCTTTTCTTACTGGATTCTGAACCCTCTGCAATGTAGCTTCTGACCTCATTCTTCAGTTAAAACTGATCTCTACAAGTTATCAGTGATCTCTTCATTGCCAAAGCCAATGTTATTTTTTTTTCCTTTATTGGCCTTGACCTTTCTGCAGCCTTTGATCCTGTTGACTACAAACTCCTTCTGGATACACTCCTCTTTATTTTTTTTGACACTGTTCTCTCCAACTTCTCCTACCTATCTGACCACTTCTTAGTCTTTCTTGTTGTATCTTCATCTATGGTACAGTTAGAAGCCATGAATGTCCCCTAAAGCTCTGTCCTGGACCCTTCTATACTCTTGTCCTCCTTATTCTATACTATCTCCTTTAGTGCTCTTACCAGCTGCCATGGGCTCAATTATCATGTCTATGTAGATGATTCCCATACTTACATATCCATCACTAAGCTCTCTCCTGAGCTACAACTCCTCCTCATCAATATTATTTTACATTTCTAGAATTGGACATCCTATAGACATCTCAAATTAACCATATTCAAAACAAAACTCATCATCTCTTGCCCCTAGTCCTCTCTTCTTCTCAACTTGCCTGTTGTTTACCAGGGCACCATAATGCTCCCAGACACCCAAGCTTAAACCTTGCTGCCATCCTCCATTTCCACCCCTATATATCTAAGCTGGTTTCGTATCCCATCACTTCTACTTTCACAGCATCTCTCATATAAGTCCCTTTATGCCCACTCACAGTCAGCACCCATGGTCAGACCCTCACCACCTCTTGCAAAAGCCATGTAATTATTTCCCATGCCTCATTCCAATCCACCCTCCATTCAACTTCCAAAGTAATTGGAATAAATTCTATGTCATCACCCCTTACTCAAGAAACTCCAATGCCTCCCAATTACCTCCATGATCAAGCATAGAGTCCTTTTTTCTGTCATATAATACTCTTCACGACCTGTCCCATATCTATTTTTGCAATCTTCTTGTACCTTAAACCCTTCTATGCATTCTTTAAATCCAGAGACGTGGCCTAAATATCGTTCCTAGAACACAAGTCTCTACTTTCCAACTCCATGGTTTTGTTAAGGCTGTCAGTTGTGCCCAAAATGTTCTCCTTGCTCAACTGTACCTCTCAGCTTTCCTGTCCTACTCCAAGACTCAACTCAAAAGTCAGATTCTTAAAGAGGCCTTTTCTGCTCCCAAAAGGATGCAGTCCCTTTCTCTGATATTACTTTACATTTGTAGTATGCATATACTACATATGTATATATTATATGTGCATACATACATGTATACATAGATATGTGTGTATGTTTGTGAATATAAATATGTATAGGTATTTGCATCAATGTCTGATAAGGTAGAGGACCTTGTAAATATGTATACATACACATGCATATGTATGTATATACACACATAGGAGTGTATGCATGTGTGTATACATGTATATATACACTATCTTCTCTTATGCTCTCCTCCCCTCTTTTCTCCTCTCCCTCCATGTATATACATATATATGTATGCATGCATGTGTGTAAATATGCATAGACAACATGTAAATGATATTTCTATGCATTGTGTCTGATACACATATACATATCAGATTGTGTGTATATGTATATATATATATAAAATATAAATACATGAGACATATATGTACACATATTATACAAGACGTTCCATGGAATCAAGTGTCTCTTATGAACTTTCCTTTGTTACTGGCCTCTTGAACCAGTTAAGCCAGACCCCTGTTTCCCCCAAATGGACTCATTTAAGGAGTATAAACTGTTCTGCATCCACTGAGGAGAAAAATGGAAGGTGGGCCTTTGGAAATACTTCAGACAGTATAAACACTTGTTATTCAGCTGTTTCAGCTGTGTCTGACTCTTCATGACTCTTTGTGAGGTTTTCTTGACAACAAAACTGGTTTGGTTTGTCATTTCCTTCTCCAGCTCATTTTACAGATAAGATAACTGAGGCAAACAAGGTTGAATGACCTGCTTAGGGTTACACACAGCTAGTAAGTTCCTGAGGCTGGATTTGAACTCAGGAAGCTGAGTCTTCCTGACTCCTGGGCCCATACTCTATCCACTTCAACAACACCTAGCTGTCCCTAAATATGAATATTATGCCCTTTTCAATTATCATGTCCCAGAGCTGGCACCAAATAGGCCTGCCCTCCTTCCTCTTCTACCTCAGGCTGCCCCAGATTCCATCCATAGCACCTGAAGTGTCCCAGATGGAGCTGGCAGCAAGTAGGGACATTCTTGACTTTCTGCTGCCCTATGCAATCCAGACATTCCCACAAATGACCCCTTCCCTTTTTGCCTTCCTGCTCGGACCCTAACGATGTCCCCCTCCTCTTTATTCTCCTAAAAGAGGGAATCAGGGTTTTGCTGGTAAATTTTTACCACCTGGCTCTCCAGAAAAAAAACGATAAATAAATGTATGTCTGGCCTAATTTTAAGTTTAATTTACATTATTAACATTTTCCCCACCAGTTCCTTAAGTCTAGAAATCAAAAAAAAACCAATCAATAAAGCTTAATTTATAGCATTTGCCAATTTCCACGCTAAAATTTTAAACAATCACTTCTCATGAGCCAGTTCATGGCTTTAGTACAACCATAGAGGGAACCCAGAATTCTTGTTCTACTCTGACTCTTACATCCACTCATCTCTTCCTGGTGATGGTGGGTCAGTCACCTAGAGACTCCCTGCCCCAGTAGGCAGACTCACTAATGCACCTTAAATAAAGATTCTTAGGCCTTGTCATCTGGTTGTTATTGGACACAAAGTATTTCCAGGCCTTCCCATCTACTCTGAAACTCCTCTTTCTCTTAAGAACTATTTCTCCCAATTATAGCATGAGAAGAGGATAATAGTTCTACTTTTTGTATTTGTACCTTCAGTGTTTGGCACATGATAAACACAATAAATGCTTTTTCATTCATTTATTTAGTTTCCAACTGTTTATCAATTTTGTCTTCCAAGAACATTGGGATCCATTTGGATGACAACTCAGTCTATTCACTAAACCTCCACTCACCAAATCATAACAAGCTGACCAATCTTCATGGACATCATCTCTATGCAAAGATAGAAAAGGCTCTGTTTTACAGAGAGAGTTTATAGTGAAACTGATTGACTGAGAGACATAATGGAACCCCCCAATTCAGACTTTGTCATATCGTGGTGGCTCCTCACGTTGTAACAATTTCTGGGGTTTTCAGGGTAATAATGTAATTTTACCAATAAGAATTACAATAACTAATATTTATATAACACTTTAATACTTGTAAAATATTTTACATATATTATTTCATTTGATTTGACCCTCAAAACAAACATGTGAGGAAAGTGCTATTATTTTTCCCATAAGGAAAAAAAGGTTAAGAAAAGTAGCTTTGGGTTTTGTAGCTAGTTTCAGAGACAGGGTTTGAACTCAGGAAATCCAACACTGCATCCCCTGAACAACCTATATATAGTTTATCTATCTATTTCTCCATTTATCATCTATCTCTCCCGGCATAGACATAGACATAGACATAGACCAACCTCTAATAATCATGCTCATGGATATAACAAAGACCTTCAAGACTTTTGATCTGGTGGATAGGAATGATGGAATAGACATCCCAGAAATGAAAGAAGGGGTCAACCTTTATACCCTTTTAGAAATAACCTCACTCCCTTTTATAGGAGAAACGAGTACCTCTGTTGGGGCAACAGCAGCAATTTTTTCAAATGGTTATAAGAGCAAGCTTATTACAACTGTGTACTTACTATTACAGAAAACTGTCTGGGGCAGAGTTCAACATTATTATCCAGAAAGAAGAACAGCTGCTGGCCCAGGCCACCTCTGAAGCATGGTGACACAAGAACAAGGGGGCACCAAGGACATTCTTCATCTACATGAATCATGAAAATGCAGCATGCCTGCAAGCTGCCTGTAATTCAAATCAACCTCAGGTCACCTTCGGATTGGTTTACTTTAAAATCAAATACCTCAGCTGTCACTAGATCTGATAGGTAGAAACCTTGTCTGAGGAAACTGAGAATGGTCTAGAGAAGCGGCAGCCCCTAGAAGGCTTTCTCTGAGTTGAAAATTTCATGGCTATTGAAAATCACCTAGATTCCACTGAGATTATCTGGAAAAAAAGAACCAATATGCCCAGGATGAACCAACTACCCTGTAGTATAGAGGACTCTGTACTGGTCTTGAAATCCTAAAGACATAGATTCAAGTACTACCTGTAATGCCAATGTGATATCTATAACAGCTGCTATGAATATGCATAGGTATTTCCAGAGTTGGTTTGTGAAATACAATAAACTCTCTTCCTCCAAGACAAAACCAAAATATTTATTTGGAACCTTACTATCAGGATACCAGAAGGCAAGATTTAGCAAGGTACTCATCACCAATCCAGGGAAGGCTGACATCTCAAGCATTCTTTAAGTTCCCCTATAGGCAGGCAAGCTCCTCCCTCCCCCTTTCTCTCTCATCTGCTTCTCCCTCTCCACCCACACCTTTCCCTCCAAGCAATACAATATATACTGTTTCCAATCAAAGACTAGGCATTTGATTGGCTTAGTGCTGAAAAGCTTGGAAATCAGCACTTAATTGGAAAGGTGTGTGGAAATCCCTCCCCCATCCCCCACCTCCTCCCCCCCCCCCCCCCCCCCCCCCCCCCCCCCCCCCCGTGGCACAGAGCCTAACTGGCTCTGCCTCAGGGTTCCATATGAGGCTTATTAATGGGCAAGGAAGATCTTATATCCCATTAACATTACACCATTACACACTTACCTAGGTATGTGACCTGGGCAAGTTACTTAGCCTCTCTGTGCCTCAGTTTCCTCATCTATAAAATGGAGGGAGGGAGATTGGACTTAATGGACACTTCCTGGCCATCTCTATGCCATAGATGCCTTCTCTACTGGGGCCATGATCTTTACCTCTTCCTTATTGGACTCTGCCCTGGGACTAGCCTGGACTCTGATTGGTGAGCTTTTGCCTTATCTTGTTCAGGTCAATACTTTTACCTCACTTTCCAACAATCTGTATGCCATGGAGTCTCATGTGTACTTCTTGCCCCAAATCCTTTCCATTTCCCCTTTCTCTACTGCCTTTCCCTCTCAGGATGTAAGTCTTTGAAGGCAGGAATTGTCTCGCTCACTTGTATTACCAAGCACTTAGAACAGCTACTATGTAATCTTATCCATCTATCTATCTATCCATCTATCATCTATCTATCTGTCTGTCTGTCTATCACCATTCTATTTGTGATCCTTTCTAGCCCCAAATCCATGATCTTATGATCACTGCAAATTAACTCTCTCTTCTTAGGGAAGAATTCTTTTATCAGATGAGTTTCTACACAGGCAAAGCCCATATATCCTCTCAGGTGATGTGGAGCTCCATCTGTGCCACAGTGGGTTAACAATAAGGTACACTGAAATATTCAAGAGCTTATAGTAGGTCACTTGGCAATTTTATTGGCTACAGATGTACCATGAAAACAGGAAGAGGGAAGAGGAGGAGGAGGAGAATTTGTATTTGCATAGTGCTTTCAGGTTTTTAAAGCATTTATTGTAATTTTTTTATTTGACCTTCCCACCAACCCAATGAGACAGCTCCAGCAGGTTGTGTTATCCCTATTTTATAGGCAAAGAGAATGAGGTTGAGAAAAATTAAGTGACTTTGTGTTCTATGTTCCCAAGAAGATTAAGGCACAGACTAGTGACTCAAAGAGGAAGTAGCAGGCTCTTCATGCATTTTCTTATTCCACAAAGACCCTGATCTTCCACCTCTGCAGATTTTATCATTGACCTGACAGGTTCCCAGAGCCAGAATGTTATCCTGGTAATCCTTAAAACCTTGCAAAAATGGCTTTGTTCTATGTTCTGAGCTCTCCTCTGACTCTGAAAAAGCCTAATTATTCCTTCAAGAGTCTTCTCACTACATGAACAAGCCTTCCATCTTATCTCAGCCTGAAAGTCCTTGTCCATATCACATTATTGAATTGCCCTGTTCATAGCACTCCCACTTTAAATTCAGCTTCATCATCTGTATAATGGGAATAATACTAGTACCTGCCTCACAAGGTTGTTGTGAGGGTCAAATGGGATAATTTATGTAAAACATTTTTTAAAGTTTAAGAAACCGTATAGATATTAGCCATTTTAAAAAATTCACTGCCCATTGCCTGCCACCCAGGTGACCATCAATGACTATAATAATCTACTTTCTGATAAACCCAAAGACTCCAGCTTCTGGGATAAGAACTCATTATTTGACAAAAACTGCTGGGAAAACTGGAAAATAGTATGGCAGAAACTAGGCATAGACCAACATCTCATACCATATACTAAGATGAGATCAAAATGGGTACACCATTTAGACACAAAGCGTGAAACAATAAGCAAATTAGGAGAGCAAGGAATAGTTTACCTGTCAGGCCTATGGAGAAGGGAAGAATTTATGACCAAACAAGAGATAGAGAGAAACAAGAGATGTAGAACATTATGAAATGCAAAATGGGTACTTTTGATTATATTAAATTAAAAAGTTTTTGTACAAACAAAGCCAATGTAAGCAAGATTAGAAGGGAAGATTAGAAAGCTCGGAAAGAATTTTTACAGCCAATGTCTCCGATAAAGGCCCCATTTCTAAAATGTATAGGGAAGTGAGTCAAATCTATAAGAACACAAGTCATTCCCCAATTGATAAATCGTCAAAGAATAGGAACATGCAGTTTTCAGATGAAGTTAAAGCTATTTATAGTCATTTGAAAAAATGCTCTAAATCACTATTGATTAGAGAAGTGCAAATCAAATCGAAACAACTCTCAGGTACCACATCTCTCTTGTCAGATTGGCTAGCATGACAAAACAGGAAAATGATAAATGTTGGAGAAGATGTGGGAAAACTGGAACACTAATGCATTGTTGGTGGAGTTGTGAACTGATCCAACCATTTTGGAGAACAATTTGGAATCATACCCAAAAGGCTATAAAACTGTGCATACTCTTTTATCCAGCAATACCACTACTAGGTCTGGCATCCCCAAGAAATCATAAAAAAGGGTCAAGGACTGAAATGTACATATATAGACAGATAGACATAGGTAGATAGATAGATATGTATCTATATGTAAATATGTGTATATATGTATGTATGTGTATATGTATATATTATATATTATACATATGTAATTTATATTTAGCTCTTTTTGTGGTAGCAAAGAATTGGAAATTAAGGGGATCCCCATCAATTGAGGAATGGCTGAACAAGTTGTGGTATACGAATGTAATGGAACATTATTGTTCCATAAGAAATGATAAGCAAGCAGACTATAGAAAAACCTGGGAAGACTTGCATTAACTGATGCTGAGTGAAGTGAGCAGAACCAGGAGAACACTGTACAGAGTAACAGCAACATTGTGTGGTGACCAACTTTGATAGACTTAGCTCTTCTGAGCAATGCAATGATCTAAGAAGTTCCAAACGACTCATGATGAAAAAATGCTATCCACATCCAGAGAAAGAAATATGGAATCTGAATGCAGATCAAAGCATACTATTTTCTCTTTCTTTTATTGTTTTATTTTCTTTCTCATGGTTTTTCCTTTTTGTTCTGATTCTTTTTTCATAACATGACTAATGTGAAATATGTTTAATACAATCATACACGTGTAGCCTATATCAGATTGCATGCTGTCTTGGGAAGGGGAGAGTGGAGGGAGAGGGAAAAATCAGAATTTGAAATCTTATAAAAGCAAATGTTGAAAACTAAAAAACAAAATAATTAATTAAAAAAAAAGGTGACCATACTAGCTGCTCCAGAGATCATCATCAACAGGATCTCATACTGCCAGCCACTAAACAATCCTAAAACAGCTGGAAACTCTTTGACAAATAGGAATTCCATCCCTAGTTCTTCAGAACCACATATGTGCCATGATTAGAATGGTAGGTGACTACCCAAGTATATTTAAACCTTCCCAAATGGATGGAAGACCACAACCCCAGCCTACAAATGGGTAGTTATTGCCACCAAACTGCTGGGAAACAACTGAAAATAAGATTATGAGGTTTTTTATTTTCTCAATTGCCAAGAAACCTCCTTTCTGGGTCTCACTATTCTGGGTTCCAGTTGCCTCCAGGAGCTATAATTCCCCTTCTCCTTTGGCAAGACAAGTGGTCTCTCTAAGCACCAGATCCCTATAGATTATATTATACCCATTATAAGTCTCATCTCCTATTACAGAACATCTCTCTTCCTCCATGGGGATGTTCTTCAGTGTGACTCCTTCCAAACAATAAAATGAGATCTCTCCCTCCTTGCCCTCTACTTCAATCCCTTTCTTTGCCTCCTTATCCATTCTCCTGTAGGCCCTCTTCTTCCTGACAGACTATAAGAGTTATTTGCCTTTTGTTGTTAACCATTGACTTGATAAGAGTACAACATACCTTCCTCTCTTTTTCCTCCTCCCAACCCTTTCGTGTGCCCTCCTAGTCTGTATTTTAGTTAGACAAAAAACATTGATTTACCTATAGGTAAAGTATTGTGATGGTTAGAAATCTGATGTTTCAGGTTTACTCCTCCACCATCATTTCTATTAGACTTTTACTTTCACCCTTACCTACTTGGTATTTTTATACAGAAATCCCTTTTTTAGATTCAGTTTTATTTTTATTTTTATGTTCCAAATTATATTCCTTCTCCCTTCCCTCCTCCACTTGTTAAGAGGGCAAGAAAACAGAAAAAAAATCTTTTAATGGTCACTCATATTTTTTCATACCACTACTGTTGTTGTTTTGTTGTTAACCCCACAGGTGCCTTTCTCTTTTTATTTTGTTTATTTGTTGTTTTGGGGGTATTTTATTTTGTCATCTATGCATTCTTTGGTTGCTGAATTTGTTTGCCTTTCTTATGTTTCTCTTGTTAGAAGTTTTGCAAAGCAAATAATTTGTTCGGGTCTGATTTTCTTTCTAAAAATTCTTCAAGCACTTAAAAAAACCCATCTCTTTTCATTAATGGTTAGGTTCAGGTTTGCGAGGTATGTCATTTTGGGTTGTTTTGAGCTCCTTTGCTCTTTGGAATTTATTATTCCATTCCCTCCTGTGGTTTATGCTGGGTACAGGATAGTCTTGCATTATTTAAATCTTTGTTTTATATTTGGAAGCCTTTCTTCTGGTCACCTGCAGAATTTATGTTTGTCATTGGAATTATTAAATATCACTATTAAGTGTCTTGTGGTTTGTAGCATAGGATTTTTTTTTCTGGATCCTTTTGGATTAGCACTGTGTTTTTTGTGTTCAGAGGTTCTGGGTAAATTTTTTGCACTGGGTAATTATTTTTTGCAGTGTGGTGTTCAGGTCTTTTGACTTGTGTTTTTCTGGAAGACCTATAATTTTTAAGCTGACTCTACACACCCTGTCTTAGAAATCAATATATTTTATTTGTATAGAAGTCATGTTTTCTTTTAGCATTATTGTTTTTTGTCTCCCTGCCTCCAGATTGTCCTTCACTTCTATGTATTTGACTTACCAATGTTATTTTCTTTTTTGCTTTTTTTGGTGAGGTTTGCCACTGTGAATTCAAGTTTTATAGCCTACTGATTATTTCTGATGAGCAGGCTATACATTGTGCTTTAATAATCCTTATTTCTTTCTTAAACCATTCAGGAACATTTGCATTGGTTTCATGCTCTCTTGAGAATATACAAGGTCCTTATCGGACGTTGATGCAAATACCTATGCAACATAAATCTAATTTTTAGACTTAATTGAAAAAAATAATTTTGTTTTGAGAATTTCATGATAGTTCTTAAGATAATCAGAGACACTATTGGATATTGCAAAGTAATGGCTGGGGATAATTATCCTATACTTTCCCTGTAATGTTCAGATTTGATGAAAAGGATAGTCTTTACATGACTTCATTCTTTTCCCTTCAAATTATTGAAGAATTGTACTGATAAAACATCTTGTTCACTCTTCTGCTATCCAACTACCCTGTATTCCTGTTTTATTTACCTGTTTATTGACATATTCTCTCATTAAAATGTAAGCTTGTTCAGGGAAGAGACTATTTCGCATTTATTTCTATCCCCGATGCTTAGGAACAGTCCTTGGGACACAATAAACACTTAATAAACCATTATTCACTGATTGCATTCCCATAAACTTAGCTGATCCTGTTTCTACAATGTCCAAACCAGATAAGACCAAGCAGTCATATGTCCAATTTATTATAGTTGATCATAGTGTATTATAATGTACAAGTTTCTTCTTCTGAAAAAATTTCCTCTTTACAAAACAAAAGACATTATGGCCACCAAATACCAACCCAACATGAGCTGTTGGAACATGTGCTGAGCACAGCAAACTCTCATTTTGTTTATATTTCACTTTCAATAATGGTCAAATTTCCTTTTTTTCTGATTCTAGTTCATTCAAATACTTCAGACTCATCCTCACTCTTGGTCTGTATCAAACCAACTTGAATTCTTGGGCTACTTCTGCCAACCCTGTTAACATAACAAACAATATTCTTGATCAGGATTAACACTTGTCTCTTTAAATACATCTGATAGCATGACACACAATGCTATGATAGGGCAATTAGAATCCTTTCACTCATACGGACAAATCTGGAGAAAACAAATACACTGAGTACATTGGTTTTCTCCAACTCAGCTATGATTTTAGAAGATGGTTATCTAGTCAAGCCCCTTATTTTACACATGAGGAAATGGAGGTCCAGCAAGTTTAAGTGATTTATCCAAGATCAGACAAACAGTAAGTGGCAGGGCTGATATTCAAATTCAAGTCCCCTAACTCAAAATCTCATGTTTTTACATTAACTATAAGCGTCTTGAGGGCAGGGACTATTTCATGCTTGTCATTGTGCTAGCACTTAACACAGTGCAGAGGTCACAGCAGGTTCTTAACAAATGCTTATTTACTGATTGATGAATAGACTACCATTCAGAAGAAAGACTGAATTTTTCACTCTTCATCTAGGTATTTGATTTCGTAAAGACACATCTTATGCTTAAAGACACATTGTAGGGATAATTCACTGATTTTCTTTAGTGTTATCTGCAACATATACATTCAACATTTACACACTTGAGGGTACCTCATTGGGAAAAAAGGAGAATGAATACAGCAGTTGATTCCTGCCCAAATTCATTTGAAAAGAGGAAGTTAAGCCTTTACCCTCTTCAACACACAAAGCACATTCCATGGAAAAAGCAAAAACCAAACATAACAGCATCTTTTCACTCTAACCTACATACAATGTAAGTGAAATTCAAAATATGCAAATAGTGGGAGGAAAAAAATGCATTTTCACTACCACAATCACTGGATATTGTTTAGAATAGGAGCAGTTAATGGATATGAATTGAAAGATGAAGATGTTCTGGGTTTTACTTTCCTCAAATTACTTTTCTTCACTCCTTTCTGATTCATTCCCTGGTCTGATTTTCTATGCTCACTTGAACTTTTAGAATATTCTTCCTTGTTAAAATCGGCATATTTCTCTATTGTGTACCACAGGCTGAGAGTGATTAGGGCCTGCTTTTTGATTTGACAAAAATTCTAAGGAGAATGATTAGCCCTACAGGGTAGAGTAAAACTAAAGTGGGTGGAATATGGAAATTCAAAGAAGAAAAAAAGAACAAGCAGAAGATAAATGTAGAGGAAAATTTCATAATATTTATTTGCAGTTAAAACTCATGCACTTTGCATATAACCTTCAAAGTATACAATAACATTTCTGTCCTTGAAGTAGAGAAGAGCAAAATCTCAGATTCTGATAGTTAGGAGTGACCTCAAAAACCATTTATTTCAACTCACATATGAAGGAATCTCCACTTTACTATAGTTAGCAAATGGCTTGCCCAGCCCATACTTCAAAACTTCTGAGGTTGGATAATCCATCAGCTCTTGAGACAAGTCATTCCACTTTGAGGTAGCTCTAATTATTAGGAAATTGGTTTTTTTCACTGACATCAAATCTAAATCACCCCTGTTTCTGCCCTCTGGGAGCAAGCAGAGTACAAGGAATCTTTTTTCTACATGAAAGGCACTCAAACATTTGCACACAATTATCATGTCTTTCTTGAGTCTTCTTTTCTCCTTGCTAAACAAGCTTAGTTCTTTCAACCAGTCATCGCCTGCCATAAGCTCAAGGCCCTTTACCAAATCTTACCTTTACCATCAACTTCTTAATGTCTTTCTTAATATATGGTGCCTGGAATTGGATCCAATACTACAGGTGATGTATGACAGAGGCAAATTGTCACCTTCCTCTCTCTAGCAGCTATTACTTTCCTAAGGCAACCTAAGATTGTATTAGCTTTGGAGACTGCCACATCACACTGCCAACTACTCATTATCAACCTCACCAATCCCCATCTTACATCTGTGGAGTTTGTTTTCTGGACCCAAATCCGAAATTTTGCATTTCCCTTTCCCTACTGAATTCCATCTTATTAGATTAAGCCCAATGCTCTGGCATGACATGATCCATTTAGAGACTGACTCTCTCATCTGGTGTGTTAGTGGTCCTTGAAATATGTTATCGATGCTTTCATCCAAGTCAGAAGATCGGAGACTAGACCTGACTCTGCCACTAACGAGCTGTGCCATAAGTCACTTTGCCTCCCTTGGTTTCCATTTCTTACTATAAAAGAAAATAGCTGGATCAGATAAACTCTAAGGTTCTTTTTGGTTCTACTAATCTCTGTCAGTTCTCAGTTATTTTTCTTACATGATTAATTTCTTAGGCCACATCTTGTTATACACAATCTGAGATACAAGCATATTCTGCGAGTACACACAAACTTCCTCCCAAGCAGACATAGCAAGTTTCTTATTCCCTGAACTGTTGGCATGCTTAGTTAATAGAGATGATCATACCACCCTCATGGGGAATAGTAATAGTTACATAATAATGGTTCCCAGCCTCTCATTTGGACTTTAGTTATCATGGCTCCCCCTCCTACCCTTTGGGAAGTTGGGGAATTTCCTGCTCCTTTCAGGCCTAGCTCCAACAGTAAGTAGAAGCTACACAGGTTAGGGTTAGCAAAATCCGAGTTCTTCTCTGGGAAAAAGAGGAGGAGGGGAGTGTGGACTAGTGGTACATGCAGTAGGCATAATGATGACTGGCACGCCAGCCCATTTAGAGTTCTATTCCCTGCCTAATTCAATGCAATGCAATGCAATAAACATTTAAGTACCTACATACAAAGCAGCAAGGTGGTACAGCGGAGAGAGTGCTGAGCCTGGAGTAAGGAAGACCTGAGATCAAATATGATCTCAGATAATTACTAGCTATGCAACCCTGGGCAAGTCACTTAATCCTGTTCTCAGTTTCCCCATCTATAAAATGAGTCGTAGAAGGAAACGGCAAACCACTCCAGTAGCTTTGCTAGGAAGACCCCAAATGGGGTCCTGAAGAGTCAGACATGACTGAAACAACTAAATAATGACAAAGGTATACAAAGCACTGCATAAATGCTGATTAATACAAAGACAATGTGGAAAAATACCTTCCCCAAATAAGCTTAAATTCTACTGGGAGATACAGAGTAGTCAACATAAGGCATTTACAAAAGAGTTCAAAGAAATTTCTGGAGGAAGAGAGCCATGGGTGTGCTAAAGTCATCTTCAACTGGCTTGAGCCAATTGTTAAATTCTCAACGTAAACATTTACTTTGAAAATTGGTAAAAGCTGCAAATCTGGGCTTGATTCATTATTTTATTGATGGCCTAGACATAAAAAAGTGATGGAGAAAATATTAATAATACAAGTTAATTTTAATGCATGATACTTTACCTTCTCCAGTTATATGTTAAAACAATTTTAACTTTTTTTTAAGTTTTGAGTTGCTAAATTCTATCCCTTCCTCCCTTCCTCCCTCCCTCCCTCTCCTCTCTGAGACAGTAAGCAATCAGTTATAGTTTATACATGTGCAATCATGTAAAACACGCAGATTAAATTTAAAAGCACATTATAGGTATTTCTTTTCTTTTCAATTTTAGAAAGCTGGTTGTTAAACATTTACGAGCACACTCCTGGAGTGTGGTCATAATTTAGGACATAAGGAAATGCCTCATATAGGGAATAGCACTGCATTTATGTTGAAAGAAAGAATCGGGGATTCTGCGAGGTAGCAGTAAGAAAAATACATTCCAGATAAAGATGACAGTTTGTGCAAAGGCCTAGAAATGGGACACGGGTTTAAAAAAGGTCAGTTTAACTGGAATAGAGAGTTTGCGAGAATAATATGAAATAATATTAGAAAAGTAGGTAGAAGCTATTTGTAGAAGGTTTTAGATGGTAGACTGTGTTCATATTTTGCACTTGAGGTAATTGGGAACCTCAGAAGATGCTTTAGTATAGCCAGATCTGTAGTTTAGGGACAACAATTTGGTGAGTAGAGAAGATGAACTGAAGTGGCAAAAGACTGGAAAGAGGGAGATTCAGCTCAATTTGGAGGCTATTGCAATTGGTTAGGTGAGAGGTATAAAAGTCCTGAACTAGGGTGGTGGCCATATGAGAAGAAAGAAAGGAGCAGATGTGAGAGAAGTCATGGAAGTGGAATCAATGAGATCTGGTAACTGATTGGACATGGGAAATTAACAAGAGGAAAGAGCCAAGGATGACTTGTAAACCTAGAAGACTAGAAAGATGGTGGGACTGTCAACAGATATAGAGAACGCTGAGAAAGGAACGGATTTAGGGGGACATGTAAATCTCTGGGATCTCCACTTTTGAACTCCCAGCTAAAGGAGGATCCTCTGCACTAAGCTCTCTCTACTGGACCATTGTATGAGATCTATGAACAGTACAACAGCATCCATCATGGCACTGAAGTTACAACTACCCAGACTTCCCAGAGTGCAACGTTCTCCTACTCGACACAACTTAGAATCTCCCATTTACTACCTTGATGATGTCATTTTGGTCCTCCTCAAGAACAAAGGACAACAACCAATACATCCACAGAGTTTCCAAGGATATTTGGATGCCGTGGTGACTCTTTCCAGTCACTGAGTATCAGTTAATATAGCCTAACATAGTTCTAGAATAAGATTTCTCTACCATGAGAACCTGTCTTAACTTGGTACACAGAGTAATTTTGGAAAGCCCAGTAAAAACTGTATGCTGTTAAAATGCTAATAGTGACACACCCCAGAGCCTCAAGATTTGCAGCAAATGCTTCCTCACCATTATCCAATTCATCTAAACACACCATTCTCATACGACACAACCATGGTCACAGCTTGAGCAAATGACCATGGATCCACACAATCCCAAGAATCAAAGCTGGTACCCTCCTTTAAACAGTGTAGAATCTAAACACGTATTTCATAAGTGTCTTTGTTTACTTTTTATTTGTGTAAAACATTTACAGCCTGAGCCTGCTATCCCAGAGAAGTCAATCAGAGTTCAGCAGAGATAAGCCAAAGTTTATATCCTTTGTAACTGTCTCCGAGTTTCCCCATGGAGTTGCATACAATGTGAATCTGACCCCAGAACTGTAGAATCAGGTCATAATTATGTACAGTAATAACTTGAATAATAACAAATCAATATAATAATAAACACACATTGAGCTAGATTTCCCCCAGAACATAACTAATGACATGAGAGTAGATTAGGCCCCTTTAGAAGCAGCATGATCTCTGCTGGGAGTATAATAAATAGTCCCATAGTGACCTCCAAGACATGATGCAGTTTCCAAACGCAGCCTGGCTGCAATCTTAGCCAATTTTTTTCATATTCTCCTTGCATCAACAAGCTCTTACTATGTGCTCAGCACTATGCTAAGTACCATAAGCAACACAAAAATATATGAATATCATTTCTCATCCCACAGAATTTACAAGCTAACGAATGTAGCTCAGGGGTGGGGAAGGGGGGTTGGGAACATGACATAAAGGAAACAACTTGGAAACGATTAAGGGCTAGGCTCTGTGATGTAGACTATAAAGGGGAAATAGAGGCCAGAGAAGGCAAAGATTATGGACTTTAAGAAGGTGGAGAAAGTTTAATGGAAGATTATCCATTTAGAGCCGAAATGAAGCTTAGAAATTATCTAGTCTAAGCCTTTTGCTTCATAGGTGGAGAAACTGGAGTCCAAATGAGATGAAATGACTTTGCCCAAGGTTGAACAGGAAGCAAACAGTAGGGTTCAAACTCGGGTCCTCTCTGTCCAAATTAAGAGATTTGCACCTAAGGGATTTGCTCTGGACCTTGAAGGCAAGGCAGGATTTAGATTCACAAAAGCCTGAGTAGGAGACTGGAAAAATAGAGGGAGCAAAGGAAACAAGGTAGAAATGAGCTTGAAGTGTGGGTGAGAGAGCGTGGAGACTGCCTGAGATCCCTGGAAGAAAATCACTATATGAAAGAATTAAATTCAAATTCAACTAATATTTCTTATACATGGACTTTGCCCCTATTACCCAGAAATTTCCCATAATACTTGGGACCTCTTCACCCTGACCATCTGTCTTCCCCTTTAGCTTTTCCCTCCTGAAATATCTTGTCTCCATGCCATCCCCCTTCTTCCAGTGGTGAAATCCTCATAGGGCCTCCTGGGAGGGACCAAGCCAGCCACCTTCATTCCCCTTGGGGCTCTGCTTCTGACTTTCTGGACTAAAGTCATGTTGAAACACCATGTCCCTACATGGGCACCTTCCCCTCCTCCTTTCAGCTTCCTTTTATATATTGTCTTCCTCTATTCCAATGTAAGAGGCTTGAGGGCAAGAACTCATGTCTTTTTGCTTACATTTCTATCCCCAACACTTAGCACAGTGCCTAACATATTTCTGTTTAGTCATTTTTTTAGTTGTATCCAACTCTTCATGACCCCATTTGAAATTTTCTTGGCAAAAATACTGGAGTGGTTTGTCATTTCCTTCTCCAGCTCATTTTAATGAGGAGGAAACTAAGACAAAGTTAAGTGACATTCCCAGGGTCACACAACTAGTAAGTATCTGAGGTCACATTTGAACTCAGGTCTCCCTGACTCCAAGCCTGGCACTCTATCCACTGCAACACCTAGTTGCCTTACCTGGCATATAGCAATTGTTGTTTGCCCTTCATTCTTGAAGAGAACCAAATGATTAATATATGTTTTTGCCTTGCTTTGTCCGCTGTGTACACTAGCACTGTGCTAGGAGCCTAGGATACAAAGACAAAAATTAAACAGAACTTACCCTCAAGGAGCATTGATTCTAATTGGAAAATATAATATGCACACAGGAAAAGGGAATATCAGCAGTCATGGGCCACCCTCATCTACATTTGTCTTATTAAGGGTACAGTTTTCCAATTGGTACATGTCATTGCCCTCTCTTCTCTGTTCCCTTTCTATCTGAAATTTAATCTACTACACAATGTTATAAAATTAAGCTCACTCTTTTTAATTTGGGGGTAATAAAATGGTATGTCAAACCTATGTGGTCCCCTCTTTTGCTACTTTATGGGGCTCATATTAGATGAAAAGTTAGTAGCACAATCACAATAGCTCAGAGCCCCCAGTTAGGAAAATTTCTCCTTTTAGGTAGAGCTTTTTGGCTCTTTGCCCTAATTTAAATTTATATTTCTAGTTAATCCATAACTTCCTGTTAGAGGAAAAAATAAGAGTGCAAAAAATGTTTAGGTAGAATAAGTGACCAGAGAATATTAAAGTGTAATTAGAAAGGGGAAAGCAGAACTTTTTTGTTGTTACTTCCATCAGTCCTTGGGGAGGAGGTGGTGGTTTATAACCAGTAGCTTCAGCCTGAGTTTTCTGCTCTGAGATACTAGTTGGAGGGTGGGGGAGTTGTTAACCCTTATTTCACTTTCTCCATTCAACTGTTATCCCATGCCATCAATCTGATCTGCTTCAACTTATTAAAATCTGGTTAGAGCTAAGGAGGCTAACCCTACTGCTACTGCTGTTCAGTTCTTGAGATCCCCATTCCTGACTTTCAGTCTGTCTCTCTCAGACTCTCTCCATTTAAGAACCCCAAGGCATGATTCAATTCCACTATCCGATTCAAAGAGAGCAATAGTTCCAAATATCTCTCAAGGCTGAGACAGGAATGATTATCCTCTGAACTACAAACCTAAGAATGCCAGGCAGTTCTCAAATCCCTGCTACATAAATAATTTAACATGTAGAGAGGACCATTCACAATGAGCATACTCAGAGGTGCCATTCCTGATTCTGGGTGACTCCATGGAAGTTTAGCATGCCTGCGGAGTTTGCAATTTGAGTTGAGGAGGAGTTATGTCCTTAACTGTGCAGCTGGAAGAGTTAAAGACTGAGAAGCTGTACTCAATCACCCTTTTCTTCCTTTATACATTCAAATTGTGCTGGACTGTTGCGAACAGTTGGGCAGAGAATGTGGCAGCTGGGCCCATTCCTGTGAACCCATCTAAGGCACATAGCCTTCTTAAGTAAGTTCATGTCTAGGTTAAGCTCACTCTTTTGTGTTTGTTCTTCCCTGATCTTGGGCCAAAGAGTATCTCAAAGTGGATATATACAGGCTTGGAGATAGCTTTGATATTCAAATGTCCTCAGTTCCTGGGTCCAATGAGAGAGTGATTGGTTACAGCAGCAGACATGTGATGACAACAGGAAAAGCTTCTGTATCAACAAATAGGGCCACCAACAAGAAGATTATCCTACGCCTTGCCATCTTACCAGCAGGCATGGACCAGGAGTTATTTGGACAATGTCAAGTAAAAGTGAAAATGAAGAATGCCTAATTAGTAGTCCTGCAAAAGTTATCCTGTTCTAATGAAATTTAAGTAGCAATCACCCAGGAAAAAATTAAGTCACTAGACCCTAATTCAAGTTTGTTTTTTTGTACTATGCACACCTGTGAGGGTCATATGTTTAAGATTCCTCTTGTATATAGGAATAAATTACTTGTCTAATACATGATACATACTGTACGTTGAATATTTCTTTACTCCTTTTTTGGGGTGTGCCCTAAATGTTAGTAAAATTATCCCTGCAAATACTGGGATAAAAGACTTAATAAGCCAAAGAGTTTAAGAAAACAGAATCATCAGCATTGAATTCATTCCAGCTGCATGCCCAAATACACTACAGACAATGAATGTGATACTCCTAGCTCCTGTGGGGACCCAGCACTGGTGTCTCAAGGTTAGAAAAACCTAGTAACGCAAAGGAATTTCAAAAGTAAGGATCACTAACAATTAGGGGCACCCAGAAAGGTCTGGATCCTTCTAATGGGCAGCAGTTTAGAATGAGGTGATTAAGCTGTGTTTAAAGGAATCTGGGGATTCTGAAATCTGAAGGTGTGAAGGGGATGCATTCCAGGTGTGAGGGATGATCTCTGTAGAGGTAAACATGGAATGTCCTTTCTGAAGAACAGCAAACAGGCTAATTTCTTTGCAACATTCAGTGCATGGAAGAGATGAAATAACAATAGAAAGGTAGACTGTTGCAATGGATCTCCTTAGGAACAGTCTCCTTTCTCATAGCCCTGCTAGATTATTATTCTCAAAATGCTACCTTACACATGCTGCCCCTGCTCAAAAATCCCCAATGGCTTTTCACAGCTTGCCAGATTCAAAGTCCTTAGACTGTATTCCAGGGTCTCCACCATTTGGTCCCTTCCACCTTCTTGAAGCTTCTCATTATTCCTACACCCACATAGCCAAATACTGAATTGTTTCTAACCCATCCACATTCTTGGCTTTTGCTCACAGCCCATGACCCAGAATGGCTACCTTCCTCTCCACTTGTCTCGGTCCTACCTGATCGCCTTACCTATTTTCCAGTCTGAAGCCTCAGAGATCACTCCCTCCTACACTACTCAGTGTAGGTCCACTCAGTTGGCACCCAGCAAATGCTGCCTCTTCTTATTCATCTCTTTATAGGCATGTCCTGTCACCAAAGCTGGATCGTAAGCACCTACAGGAACTTTTCCCATGCTTGATTTGCTTTTGTTCACAATACATTAGAGGGTCATTCTCCTTACTCCCCAGTCATCTTCTCAATAGACTCTACAGTAGCCTTGTTACCTGAACTAGAAACTATGTCGTAGAGATTTTTAATACATACATCTCTAGATCTTCTACTCCAGTGTGCCAGTTCCCCCAATTGGTGATTATCTCACCTAATTCACTATTTCAGGCAGATCAAAATGATGCTTCCCTTCATTTCCTATTCCTTGACAATCTTCAGGAGAGGCTTCCTTCCCCCTCTACACCCCTGTTCTAGAACCCTGATCAAGTCAATTCTGAAATAAATATCTCTTTATAAAAGCTAATCAATATTAATTAGTTAAATGGAACTGGGGAGGCCAGTGAGAAACACCTAAAGGAAGCAACATAGCCGGTGGGGGCTCAATCTGATGGCAGTAGAGAAGAGATACCCATAAATCCCTCAAGGTAATCTAGAACCCTGAGAGGGAGATTAGCAGGCTTGGCCTTGAGAGAATGGGGCCAGAGGGTGTATAATTTAGTTGTATATGTTAATAATTTTGAGTTTTCTCATCTGTAAAATGAAAAGGTTGTACTAATTAATTTTTAAGGAAGGAAAGAAGGAAACAAGCATTTATTAAGCACCTACTATGTTCCTGACACTGTGCTAAGTGCTTTACAAATTTTAGCTCATTTTATCCTCTCAACAAAAGTATGGATGCTATTATCCCCATTTTGCCGTTGAGATTATTGAGGCAGATAGTGGTTAAGTGACTTGTTTAGGGTCACACAGCTAGGAAGTAAAAGCCTATTCTGGATTTGATTCAGGTCTTCCTGACTCTAGCCTCAGTGTTCTATCCAATGAGCCACCTACCTGCCTCTAAGCCCTTTTAACTCTAAATCTATGATTAGATGATGCTATATTTTTAATATCCTTCAAAGCACACCTCAGGTACCATCTCCTACTAATGGAGAGTGTTCTTGCTTCATCAGAAAGCCTTTCTTGATCTTCCTACTTATTAGTGCATTATTTCTTTTTGAAATTACTTTGTATTATTTTGTTTAGTTTTTGTAATTACTTTTCTATGTACTGTATCCCTTCAATTGAATGTAAGTTCCATGAGTGAAGGGCCATCTCATTTTGTCTTTGAATCTCTAACATTGATCACAATGTATAGAACAGAATAGGGGCTTAAGAAACGATTGTTGAATGAATGGATGAATAAATTGCTCAGGAACTTCTGACGTCATACTCTATGCCAATAGCAAAGTAGGATTCATCTTGCAAACACTGACTTACAAATGAACAACACAAAGTGGAAGGTACCCTATGTTGTCCATGGTTTCATAATTTCCCAGCAACATTTGCCATTAGACTCAGTTCTTGATTGTGAAGAGTGGCTGACAAATCCTAGGCCTGTACAATTCCTGTGACAGGACAGTGAGTCAATGCTTTTGATGCCTGAACTACTGGATGTCCAGGTGGTACAATGCTTTGACCCAACAATAATAAACTGAAAAAAGTTACATACTGAGTTCCTTGCTTGAGCTGTTTCAGGAAATCCACATGCATCTTTATTCATTTCTTTGTTCCTTCTGATGAAGCAAGAACACCCTCCCTTAGTAGGAGCTATATATAGAAACAATTAGTGATGTATTAGTCATTATTGCAATTTTGTTGAAAGAATGAGTAAATAAATAAAATTATATTCAGTGCTTCAGTCTAAGCTAACAATCATTTGAGGCCCTATGTTAAGTACAGGAGATACAAAGAATGAAAGTCAATCTCTGTCCTCGAGGAGTTTACCTTTTACTGGGGGGTGTGGCATATACAAAGATAAGTGAATACAAGATAATTTGAGTGCTTAAGGGAGAGACACTCAGGGAGAGAGTCCAGGAAAGGCTCCCTTTGGTGTGGGAGGGACAGAGAGGTAGAACAGTATTCTAGTTGATATTTTGATGGCTTTTAATTCCCCTTCTTCTGAGATCTAGGTGGGAAGGGTTAGCATGACACAGTGAAGAAGCACTGGCTTTAGTCTCTGAGGACCTGGGGTTGGAGTTCTACTCTGATACCTAATAGTCACTTCCCATCTCTGGGTCCCAGCTTCCTCAGCTGGAAAGTGAAGGGGCTGGCCTGGATGAGCACTGAAGTCCCTTCAGGCTCTATGAATCTGTGATCCCATAACCATTGCTCTGGGTCTCATGCATCCTGTTTCTTCTGTCCTCCCATTCCAATCCCTTCCTACACACACACACACACACACACACACACACACACACACCCCTTGCCATTTTCCAAAGGAGGGCAGGATGAGGTTTAGGAGATAGAGTTAAGGGAGTTTTGTTGGTAGAGAGCCATTCCAATTTTCAAATTCAAATATTTAATTTGATTTTTGACCTCTGCTTGAGTAGTGCTTTTGCTGAGAAAATGAAGCTTTAACAAGAAATCAAAGAAATAAATGTATTCTCTCTTCCTTAAAGAAGAAATACTATTCATCTTGAATATGAGCCTGGGGGTTCCATCCTATTTTAAAAACTCATTCAGAAGTAAACCCATCTTAACATAGAGAATCAAGGCCCCTCACCATCTTGGTGGGCATCTTGTACATTATCTAATTCATCAATGTCTTCCTAAAATGCGATGATGAGTCTTCAACCTGAGATGCATTAACTCATTTTTAAAGTATTTTGATCACTGTATTTCAGCACAGTTAGTTTTCTTTGTAATTATTATATTTTATTTTATGCAACTTAAAAACATTATGCTGAGGAGTTCAGAAGACTTGGCTGCTGCCAAAGGGGTTCTGGACACGGAAAAGGTTAAGAACTACTTCTCTAGGTGTTGTCTGACCCATAGCCATCACCTTCATATTTCTAGAAACCATTCTCACTGGTGTCCAAGATTGCATTAATTTTCCTGACTGCCACATCCCATTATTGATTTATATTTAGCTTACAATCCATTATAATTCCTAGCATTCTCTCTCTCTCTCACTTTCTCTCTCTCTCTCTCTCTCTTTCTCACTTTCTCTCTCTCTCTCTCTGTCTCTCTCTCTCTCTTTCTCATTTTCTCTCTCTCTCTCTCTGTCTCTCTCATTCTCTCTCTCTCTCTCTCTGTCTCTCTCATTCTCTCTCTCTCTCTCTCTCTCTCTCTCTCTCTGTCTCTCCCATTCTCTCTCTGGTTCCTCTCTCTGTTCTCTCTCCTCTGTCTTCTCTCCTCTCTCTCTCTCTCTCTCTCTCTCTCTCTCTCTCTCTCTCCCTCCCTCTCTCAGCAAATTGCTCTCATCTCTCCCCATCTCATTCTTGAAGCGAATTTTTTTAATCCAAGCATACGGCTTTACATTTATCCCTATTGGCCCAATGCTCTAGTCTATTAAGTTCTTTTCACATCCTGACTCACATCCAAGCTTTTGTTGAGTACTTACTATGTGCCAGGAATGTTAGCTAAACCTACTTGTGTTTTCGGCCTATTTGATAAGGTTTCCACCACCCATGTCTTTACTCTAGTCATCGATGAAAGTGTTATAGAGCAATCGATTAATCAGTATTAATTACTTACCTACTATGCATCAGACACTGTGCTGAGGCTGGGAATATAAAGAGCAAATGAATCTATTTGCCTTCAAGGAGATTATATTCTATCGATGGAGACAATGAGTACATAAATACATATACTCTAAATGCAAGCAATTTGGGTGGTAGGGGGAGGGCATCCACAGCTGGAGGAACCAGGAAAGCCTTCATATAAAAAGTGTTATTTGAGCCAAAATGTACTTTGTACATAATTTATACTTATCTGGGTATGTACTGTTTTCCTCAAAAGAAAGTAAGCATCTTGAGGGCAGGGACTGTTTTTTTTTTTAAATTGTATTTTATTGCACAGTGCTGGGAAGATAGAAGCCACTTGAATATTGTTTGAATGAATGGCTGAATTGGAATAGAAGAGTGAATTGACTGGGCTCAGGCTGGTGAGATGAATGATTGATTACCCTAAACACACAAGACTGAATCTAAGAAAAGTAGCAAGGGATTCCAAAGCCAGAGTTGGGGACGTAGGAGAGGGGAGAAAGGCAAATAAGAGACCATGTTCCAAGTTACCCCAACCCACGATGAAGGCAGGAAACACATTTTCTTTAAAACTTTGCATCCCTCCACATTCCAAGTGTCTAGCACAGTGTTCTTCCCACAATCGGCAACATGAATGTCTGTTGAATAATTGGATATTGCTTTGCATTGCTCTTAATGGTGCTAATTAGCATTTTAGTGATGTTGGTCAGGTATCTCAAAGGAAAAGAAAAGAAATGAGAGCCTTGAGCTATTTTTTTTCCTCACTAATACTATTGCACCACACTTGTTTATAGTTTCCTTTTAGAAAATCACCATTTATACTTCACGAGCATAAGAATGATTCTTCATTCTTTTCTCAAGGATATGACAAAGTTAACTACAATGCATTTATTTTCAATATAATAAATGGAAATGACATTGGTCATGTGAAAATTAATCTTAAAACAATTTATTTTGATTAGAGCATAATCCTTTCTGCCAGTTTTTCTTATTGCATTGTGAGCTTCTTTATCCCTTAGATCTCCATTAGTTATTAGGCTAAGCCTCAAATCATTAATATGAATTGGACTTCATTATAAATTGCTGCCCAAACAGTTTTGCTGTCTGGATTCTTACATGGAAAATGCCTTTGAGAGGGTCTCTCCCTTCCATGGCTCCCATTTACTTCTGCTGAACAAGATATTGTCATTGTTAGCAATTACATAAAAGAAGGTGAAAATTAAGCATGATTATTAGTGGTTATTGTTAATAAGGTTAGACTCATGTAGAATTTTATAGTGTTCTCAAATCTATTTTCTTATGACCTTTTATTCTTTCCAACAACTAGGTGGCTATTTTGCAAAAGCCAAAGTGGATGGCACTCTAGGTTTGGAGTCAGGAAGACCAGGATTTAAATTTGGCCTCAGCTACTTTACTAGACCCTGGGCAAGTCCCTTCACCTCTGTGTTCTTCAGTTTCTTCATGTGCAAAACAGATCCCAAGATTGCTGTGAGGATCAAATGATCATTTTCAGTTAATGGAATCACGGAAAGCTTGTTAGAGAAGGTGATCCCTGAATTACGTCTTAAAAGAAGGGAGACCCTTACTTGAGTTGGCTTGGTGGATGGGGGCTTATTCTAAGAATAACTTAACATCATTTGCCTCAGTTTCCTTATCTGTAAAATGAGCTGGGGAAGGAAATGACAAACCACCACAGTATCTTTGCCAAAAAAAACAATACAAAACACAAATGCAGCCAAAATGTTGGACATAACTGAAATGACTGAACAACAACTGTTAATTATATTTTCACATGTTTTTGTATCCTCTCTCCATTTCCATGGCAAGTTTCTTAAGGACAGGAAATTTGTTCTATCTCTTTGTGCCTTCTCCAGCACCTATCAATCACAGTATCTCAATGAATATTAGTAGATTAATCCTGCTGAATACTCCCTAGTAGTAATGAGCATGTAGGAACTTTTTCCTGAGTTTTTTTTTACACAAATACACCAAGAATCTCTGATGTTATTCATGTGCTCAAGTATGAGAATTCCCTCCATCAGCAGCTCCTGGCCCATCTAAGAATTAATTGGTATGTCCCAGGGAAGCTTCATGAGGTACACATGTTAGGTTTCTTAGGTTACACAAATAGTATCAAATGAAAGATCCAAATTCAGGTCTTCCAGATTCTGAGTCCAACATCCCGGTCATACTGCAACTATATTTTTGTATTTATTAGGTAAACAGTAGCTTAAGACTCAGCCTATCCATATGGTAAATCCTCAAATCCCTATTGTTTATCATTTGTATTATCATTATTAATAATAATAACAAGGATAAATAACACTTACGATAGAGTACTTTAAGATTTGCAAAGCGATTAACCTATATTATCTTATTTGGTCCTAATCAGAATACTCTTGTAATTCCTTCTTCCAAGTAATACCCCTCTCCAATCTCCCAGACTTTGAAGGTGGACTTAAAGAAAGATGCAATCAAAAGCCAACCAGCCAGGAATTCATTCTGTATATGAACATTTCAAAGCCACATTCAGAGGATTTGGTATCTCCCTGCTCTGCAGCTAAATATCCTTCTGTATTAGTACATCAAAGTTGTTTGTTCGCCAGTTTGGAAAGTATCAGCCTCAATTGCCAAATAACATCAAACTAAACTAAAATCATCACTAGACAAAGAAAGAAAGGGATGGAAGCTGGTGCCTGGCCATGAGACCAATCATTAAGAATGGGCATTGATGACGACCTCCATCATATCATCTGTCGTTCTAATCACTGAAGCCTCATTCAAGTGGCCAATTTGCTTTGTATCAGCAATCAGCTTGTTATTTTCTCTCTGATAGTCTTTGTCCCGAGACTGATGGAAATTGTTGGGACAATTCATTGCCCACAGGAGTCTAACAAATTAATGCGTGCGTTTGTGCTTTCACCATTGGGGGGAAAAGTGATTATCCTGGAAACACTAAGAGGAGGACTCTTTCACCATTTACATTCATCGTTTTAATGATTCCCAAATGAGACAACTCAAATCATGACAGGACAGGAGAAATATACAGCATGGAAACCTTTGGGGGGATGTGAATTAGGGGTTAGAAATGGTCTCTAACTGCATGACTTCCTATGAAGGAGGGGTGGGACAGGAACTGCTTATTCTTGGGGTTGACTTTAATATTCCCAAAGGAACATCGTATTCCATTCATTTCCATTATTCAGAGGAAGAGGCTGCTAAAGAATTACAATTTCAGAAGGGAAAGTTTAAAGAAGGATTATTTGTTAGGGCCTACACAGCCAGACTTTGTAAAACCACTTAGCAGAATAGAGCTTCATCAGGATCAGGTCTGGACACTTCCCTGGAGTCCCAAGGCCACAGGAGGTAGCCTGGAGCCATGGAAAGAGGTTTGGATTCAGAATCAGAGTTTGAATCTTGGCTCTGCTACTGACTAAGCCCTAGGACTCTGGGCCAACTGCAATCTATCTTTGCCTCAGTTTCCTCATCTGCAGAATGGAGATGGTAATAGCACTTGCCTCCTAGTAAGGTATTAAATGTAACAAACCATTTAGACCTGCGAGTACTATGTAAAAGTTAGCTGTTTCTACTTATATAAGTGACGTTGAATTAGCATTTTAGAATTAATCATATAGCAGGCTGACCTTCCAGGAGATAATTCTATGGTATTTCTTGACTCTTCCTTCAGGGATTACTGCCTTTCTTTTTCTCCTAGAATAGCCTCTTCTGAAATGCTTCAGGGCCTCCATTTCCCTCCTCTCCCCCAGGTGCCATTTAGAACCTGAGTTTGTCAGGGCCTATGGTAATGATGGATTCTCTAACTAATCAGCCTCTGCTTTGATCCCTCCTAAGGTTTGCCAGAGTTCTGCTGGGGCCCTCTGTACGGAAGGCTCCAACCTGACAGTTGCCCTTTTTGCCAACATTCCAGGTTTCAGAAGAACGCATTGAAAATTAGGAAAGATGCTAGGAATGATGCCCATTGGCACTTTCTTGGCATTTAAACTGTATCCTCTGGTGGGAGGCTGTATATTGTACAATGTTTCTATTTACTGCCTTATGGAATCTCCCAACTTTGGCAGGCAGGCAACCCAAACAAATCTTGAAAAACTTATCCTCCATCACTTCATGTCTCAATCATGCTGTTATGTTTCACGTGACATGCTCTATCTAAACATATACACATGTAACTTCACTTATGGGTGAACCTATCTAAGAAGGATAGATAGCAAGAGACAGAAAATATGTTACGTTCACCTATTTCATTACAAATTTGCTTCCTTTTCATCTGCCTATTCCCTCCACAGCTGGGCAATTTTCATGGTCTATGATGTCATCAAACAGCTGTCCTGTAGACATGGAAGTGGTTGTTTAATTTCAGGTTTCTGTCATATATCTTTAGGTTTGTTTTAGGCATTAAAGAGGAGAGCAGAGAAAGACTTGTTTTCTTTAGAGAAAAATTATGTTTCTTTTTTTTCCTTAACTGATTCTAAATTTCCATACAAGGTTAATTTTTATTTAACTTTAACTAGTATATCTGTGTCTACCAGACACTGAAAATATAGATTGTCCCAATCTGTTCCCTTGGTTTGCACACTGAAAAAAAAGAGGCTTTCAAAAAAGAACTGGATGGGCCAGTGATATTTAAAGCAATAGTCCTTTATTATAGTGCATTTTAACACAGGGGAAGTCTCAAGACCTAATATAAGGGGGTTTCATAGCAGAAACACAAGGGAAGGGGAGATCAAGAAAAGACTACAGTTAGACAAGTTGCCAAACCCTGGGTCTGATGGGTATTCAGGCCATGACAAGAGGGGGAAGAGCCACCAGCAATGGTCCTGTGGAAAGCTGGCCCTTGGGCTTCTCACACCCAGCTTCATCAGCTCTTGATCACCACTCCTAGAGAAAATGGGAACTAGCTGGGTCCCATCTCCTTCAGACTAGGCCAGCTCCAAGAGTGGGGAAGAAGAATAGGGATTTCATAAGGAAGGAATGAGACCTTGCTCTGATCTATTTGACCAGTTTCCCTGCTTTAATATCACAGGCAGGGAAACACAAAAGGTCAGTTGGCAAAGCCCTGATGGTTTGTACCGATGAGTCATGAAAGAGTCCCGAAATTCCTAGAAAAGGGCAGGAAGGGTGGGGTTGTGGGAAATGACTTTCCTGTATCAACCTATCTAGGCACTGCAGGGGATGGTGAAAATCTAGGGAAAGTACTAGTAGTGGAGATACCAAACCCATGCTTTATACTCATGCTATGCAATATCATCTTCACAAACAGAAGAGGCTAGAAAGCAGTTTATCTGAATATATCTTGGGGGATTCAGTGGACCCCAAGCTCAGTATGAGTGAATGCTGTGATGCTACAGAAATCTTAGTCTGCATTAAGAGAAGCACAGTGGGCAGAGTAGGGGAAGGGATAGCCTTGTTGTGGTCAGACACTATCTGGGATGCCATATTCTGATCTAAGCACTACATTTTAGTGGGAAGAGCGGACAAGAAAGAGCAGCAGTTGGGCTGCCGAATGATCTTGAGGTCATGCTAAATGACAAAAGATTGAAGGTAGAAGTAATGCAATATTTATTCTGGAGAAGAGAAGATTTAGAGGGAAGTCCAAGTCTCTGAAGGGCAGTCAGGTGGCAGAGGGATGAGACTTGTCCTGGGCCCCGAGAACAGAAATAGAAACAATGGGAGGGACTTACAAAGAGGTAAATAATTTAGGCTTGATGTCAAGAAAATCTTCCTAATAATTAGAACCATCTAGGAGAGGAATGGGTTACCCAGAGGGCAGGAGGTTCTCTCTTTGAAGAAGTCTTTTTCAACAAGCTGGAGGATCACTTGTTAGGTATGTTGTAAAGAGCTTTCTTGTTCAGAAGAGAAAGGATTGGACAGCCTCTGAGGTCCCTTCCAACTCTGACATTCTTTGTTTAACTTTTAAGTTTGCAGAAACATTATCAGTGCTCCAGGCTATTCAGGGACTAGCTAGATGCCAGTCCTGTCTGTGAATAGCCTGAGATGCACCACTCGGTACCAGGGAGAACTGGAGGGAACCTGGAAGGGATTGGAGGCTGAAATTAAACAATCTGCCACAGCCATTATGAACTCTCAATCAATTCCACTGAATTATTTACTGTTCACTTAGATGTACACTGCCATATAAAGACACACACACCCACTTAGGGCAAGGGCAAATCAATCTGATGCATTATCCTGAAGTATAGGTATTCCTCTAATGGAATTAGAACTTCTAATAACTAATCTTCTAGAGTTAACCACCATTTATTGAACATTTACTGCAAAAGATATAAAAATATACACCTATCAATTGTTAGAGAATAATTGATTATTAGATAATAAGATATACTTCCTGCTGTCCAGGAATTTATATCAATCTGGCAGAAGCACTAAGACTTACTAAATAACCACAATAGGGAGTGAGAGAGACTGAACCAGTAATTTCAAGAATATAGAGAATGCTCAGATGAAGAAATTCCATCTACCAATTCAGGTCAGTTGCATTTGGGGTCGGTTATAATCTAGTTCGAGGAATATCTATACATCACTGCAACAGATACACATTAAAAGATTAAGTGACTTGGCCAGGGTTACACAGTGTGTGTGTCAAAGGCAGGATCTGAATCCAGATCTTGCTGGTGCAGGTCAACTCTCTGTCCTGCCATCACTAACATTAACACAAAGTAGAATATGAGCTCATAAAGGAAGTACAAAATGCACTAGAAGATTCCAGAAAAATGAGGAAATCACTCAGCTTAGAGTCTCATGAAAGGCTTCAGAGAATGGGTGGCAGAAGAGCTGGGTGTTTTCATCACAGGCCAGCATGAAATCATCCAATTTAACAAAGAATTCTTGAGGTCCTCCTCTATCTAAAGCAGAAGCAATAGAACCTAGTGACTACAGAGCCAGCCTCAGAGCCAGGAAGACCTGGGTTCAAGAGTTACCTCTGACTTTAGGCGACCCCAGGGAAATCATATAGCTTCTAGAAGCTCTTAGCACCCCTCTAAGCCTGAGTATCAGAGAAGACTCTGGCCTTTATTAGTAGAGGGAGTTTTCTTCTCCAGAAGTTCCCTCTACCAATCAAATCCCAAAGTCCAGCCCCTATCCCTATATTCAAAGCATTGAGTTAGCTGCTGATATTTTGGAGGTAACAAAGTGAACAGTCCCTGCCCTCAGGGGATGGCAGCCTTCACTTCAACACTTCAGGGACTTGGTGAATTATAACTCTCTATGCTGGTGCCTTATTTCTCTATTGGATTGTAAGCTCCTTGAGGGCTGGGATTATGTTTTATGTTTTATGTTTTATGTTTTATGAGACTTGTCCTGGGCCCCGACATATGCCTCAGTCTTCTGCACACAGTAGTTGTTTAATGAATGGCTGGGGTATTGCAAGGAATTGTATTATATTATACTGTATTGCATGCAGGAGATAGGGGACCCTCTCAGCTGGGTGAGGGAGATTGTTAGGGCTTCATGGCTTCAAAAGAAGAACCTAAGCTTGGCCTTAAAGGAAGAGAAAGACTTCAAACGGCGGGGGGGGGGCAGGGAGGAGACTGAGGTTTGTTCACTAGAGATGGGAGAGGGTGGCTATAAACGCACAAAAAAGAAAGAAGGCAAGAAGCCTGGGAAGTCACAAGCCCAGTCTGGCTACAACATAGAGCTTGAGAAGAGAAACAATGTGAAACAAAGGGGAGCCCTTTATATCAGGTGGGATTCCCAAACCTTTGTACCCAAAATCCCACCCAACCCCCCCCAACCAAGGCATTACACAATTCTACCAGTCCTTTTATTTTTTTTTTCCTAAAGGAGAAGATTAGGGGAAAAAAGTAATTTGGGGAAGAGATCTTAAAAGTCCAATTCTCTTATTTTGCAGATCTGGAAACTAGGGTCCAAGGAGATAATGAAACTTAACAAGGTCATCTTGTATTGGAAAATTATAAAAACTAGAATCAGGAAATCTAGCAAGGTCAGGAATTTTTCTCCTTCAACGGAAAACATATACATGCATACTCACACACACACTGAAATGAGAATAATATATATATATATATACACATAAAACATATAAATAATATATATATATACAAATAATACATTATAAATATATACGTGTGTATGTATATATGGATACATATTTATATGTGTGTGTGTATTCACTAGCACAGTGCCATACTTAATAAACATTTGTTGTTTGAGGATTGTTTGATTATAGACATTTTTCTTTCAAGTACATTGAGACACATTCTGCCCTGGGACTAGGGAATGGATTAGATGAAGTCCCCAGTAGCCACTGAAGTCTAAGGTTTAATGTTCTTTGGAAGCTGCTTCTGTGGCTTATAAACTTTCTGTGAGAACCGACTCCCCCACTAGGCCCACAGATTCATAAACAGTCATTCAGGACGACACCCCTCCAGAGAGCTCAGCCACTAGAGAGGTTTTCCCACCCTTACCAAGAGTACACTCCTTTGGGACTCAATGGAGTGCTTACAATGTCTCTATTCAGGCCCTTAAAAGGTTGCCTTCCTTGGGTTGTCCGTCTTGGAAATGTCAATGTGACTTGGGAAAGGTTCAATGATGGCCCACAGCCAAAGTCAGGGTGTCAAGATTATAACACAGCCAACACTATAGAAATGAATTTCCTGGTTCTAATATAGATGCTGACACAGAAACCCTTCTTTGGAGCTAAGTCTTTGCACAGATGTCACACTTTCCGGTTCTGAATGAGTACAGGCTAGGATATCGCCTTTCAAAGACTTGCCGTGGTTGGAAGAGGAAAATGACCAATCTGCCTCTCCCAGGAAGGCCAAAGTCTCTATTCAAATGGAATCTGTGGAAACAAGAGCTGCTCCCAGAGAGTGATGAGGAATTCCAACGAGGAATGGACCTCCTCCCTAAACAGCATCCTATCCTCTTGTGCTGAATAATGGTCATCACATCACCATCAGAGCACAGAAGAGCCCCCGGGATCACACAGATCAAACAATATGTGTGTGTGTGTGTGTATGTGTGTGTGTGTGCGTGCACGCGTGTGTACATACACACACATACCATATATGCCATCTCATTGTCTAGGGAATAGTTGAAAAGAATGTTAATGAATGAATGGAATATAATTGGAGAAATAGATGTAAATATATATATATATTTATTCATACGCATATACACACATATACATATACATGTGTATATATAGACATAGATACAGATATATGACCCTTGTTTCTGTCCTTCCCTTTAGGCCAAAGAGTATTGATAATTTAGTCACTTTTCTTGCATAATTCCAAACTAAAATACAGAGTGGTCGGATAATAACCACAGCACACATTTGTACAGTACTTTAAGGGTTGCAAAGTCTTTTAAAAATATCTCATTTTTTCCTCCCAGCAACACATAGAAAAGGGAGACAGTTCCTGTTCTCAAGTAGCTCATATTCAAGTTGAGGGAGACAATAAGTCTAGGAGGGTACAGATACAGGGCAGACAGAAGTCGGAGGGATCCTCCGAGTAGGTTGTCAGGTAAGATGGTAGCACCCAGGGGTCTTTGAACATAGTGACAGGGCAAAGTCACTATCCACATTTTTTGTACTGGGGTTAACAATTAAGATAATGTAAATAATTAAAATTACAGATATGTATAATATCATTTATAGCTCCTTCAATGGGGATGCTGTTTGATTTCTTATGTTTTCTTCTTCAAATATTTAAATACTTATGCCTATAAATAGAAGTTTAAAAAAATTAATGTCAGAAAACAAACCAGGAAGCTTTCCTGGATCATATAGCCCCTCTAAAGTGACTACCCCACCTTTCTCCTCTTCATGGTCAAAATCTATAAGGAATCTTGAACTTCCTGTCTGTTCTTCTTTCCATCTCACTCTGGAACTTTTATGGTGTTGATCCTGGCTTCCTTCTAGATTCTCTTTCTTTCCTTGGCTTCCATGATACTGCAGTCTCCTGGTTCTCTTCTGTCTCATTCCATATCTTCTCTTCCTCCTCCTGCCTTTCAAATTCACTATGGCTCTGGTCTTATTGCTCCCCATTTCTATGTATCTTCTCCCTTGGGAGATCTATCTTTCCTATGACTTCCACTATGACTTCTCCGTAGATTATATTCAAACATTTGCCTCCTCTTTTGGTCTCTCTCTCTTGAGCTCCAGATCTAGGTGTCTACTGAGCATGGGAAGATGATCATAGTTCTAAGCCCTGATTCTCCCAGCAACTCATTCTGTGATGTCATCAAAGTCACCAAGAGCAGAGGAAAAAAAGGATGATAAAATCCAATGATCTAGCATTGGAACTCGGAAGTCATTTACTTCAACCTCCCCCCCCCACCCCATTTTACTGATGAGGAAACTTGAGCACGTAAAGGTTTTTACTTTCTCAAGCTTCCACTTTCCTCAAGGTCACATTTTCACAAGTCAATGGCAAAACCTAGATTTGAACTCAGGCCCTGTGACTTTGGCAGCCTTTCCACCGTCAGGGCTCCTCTATATCACCCAGTCTCTATTCCTCCACCCACTACATGAGAGTAGTAGCTACAATCCCTTTGACACTTCAGGGAACTAGAAAAGGAAGGAAAGCCATGGTCATACCTTGTTATAGGACCAAGGCTTTCATTTCTCTTTGGGGGTATGGATTGCAGCCCAGGGCACAGAAATATGGAACAAATCATAAAATGACCTGAGAGATTCCTGAGCTTCATAGGATTTTTACCCACAGCCTAGATTGGCTCAGGTTTATTCAAACCTTGACCCCGTTGAGTATTTGGCTGACATTTCTGTTTGTAACCTGAAACCATGCCAGAAAGCTTCTATTGCCCCAGAATAAAATAGAAAGGAGACTTAGTCTTGATAACAAGAAACCCAGAGCAGGCCCAGAGGGCCAGTCCAGATGCTTATCACTCCCTGGAAGTCCTCCTTTATGCTGACCACATTAAATCTCTGTGTGTCTGCATTTCATCTAGGGCAGAGAACTGAGAGAGGAGCTTATTATTCATGGCCTTTAACATGATGGCTTGGAAAAAGAGACATGAACGCTTGGCTGCCTTTCTACCTTGTCTCCCATAGGGCTTTGTGTTCTTCAGGCCTGCTCATCACTCAGTTTAGCCTGATGCCAAGGTACCTATATAATATGTGCCAAAAAGTACTGGGGAGAAAATTTTCAAAGTCAAGTCAAAAACAGAAACAAGACCATTTTCTCTCTTCCTCCCACCTCCACTGGCCTTCTACAGTGCCTGAAATCCCACCATTAGGACTCAAGTGCTATTATGTAACATGTCAGCTGATATACATTTCTTTTAAGATGTAGATTGATAATCACACAGTTTGTTGGTAATTTATCAAGTTATTTTGATAGATGTATTTAGTTGATAAAATGGGGTTGAAGAGGGAGGTAGAAAGGGTGGGGGGTTAATTTGAAAGCATAATATTCTGCTTAGTGGGGGAGGCCTGGGTGGTGGCCTTCCTCACTGCCAATGGTCCAATGTAGTGGAAAGGGAACTTCACCTAGGGTTAAAAGAACTGGATTTCCATCCCACTTTGACTACTTATCAGCTATGTGTTAGCAGTGGGCACCAACTTGGGTGATTAAGGACAACTAATAGGTCCAGTGGGAGAGAACACACCTAGAGGAAAAGGGAAAAGGAAAAGGGAAAAGTCCAGCCTGAGCCAAGTGATTAAATGAATCACTTGGTGAGGTCATGTTGAGGTCCAGCCCACGAGGGCAAAAGAGGCAAACAGTTCAGAGGAAGTGAGCAAATGCCAGGAAATTGGCCAATCAATCAACAAGTGTCTACTAACTTTATTATGTGCCAGCTCTGTGCTGGGCATCTGAGACACAAAGAAAAAAGATCCTTTAAATCCTCACCCTCAGGAAGCTTACTTTCCAAATGGAGGAGACGGCACGTACATAAATACATTGATACTAGATCTATTCAGAGTAGATGGAAAGTAACCTCAGAGAAGGCACCTGGGTGGCTTGACAAAGGCCTTTGGCCAATGGTGACATTTGAGCTGAATCTTGAAGGAAGTCAGGGATTCTAAAAGACAGAAAAAAGGAAAGCAAACATTCTAGACTTTGGGTACAGTCAGTCAGTCAAAAAACCTTTATTAAATACCTACTATGTGCCTGCCACGCACTTTGCTAATGGTGGGAGAGAGAAATATGAAAAAGAAAGGCAGCTCGCCCTCAAGAAGTTTACAATATAAGACACACAACAAAGCTGAGGTAGAGAGGGAAAATCCAAAGGAGTTCAGCTGGATAAGAAATGAAATGGAGATTTGGGAGGAGTTGATCACTCTACCCTCAATCAGAGTAGTCCCAGGAATAGAGGGTTCTGATGAGATGCGGAGGCCAAAGCTGATTTGATATTGCAGAATAGGGTTCCTGGGGTCATGATAAAAAATTCCAAAGGAACAAAGTTGAATGGAAATGCAGACAGACTGTTCAAAAGCACAGAGATGGGAAATGGGACACCAATACATGATGAACAGAAAGTCATCCAGGATGGCTGAACTGTCAAGTAGGGCATTGAGGAGAGAGGAGTATAATATTGGAAAGGCAGAAATGGGCCAGTTTGTGAAGATCTTTAAATGTCAAAACAGGAGGAAGGCAATATGAGGAAATCTAGCTGGTTTCACACCATAAAATCCTGCCAGGTGAATGTTGGTTGAAAGAACTAGGGTTATTTAGGCAAGGGTAAACTTAGGAGGAACATGGTTTTTGTTTTAAAGGATTGGTAGAGTTCTCACATTGGAAAGCGGATTTGCTTTGCTTTGTTTGGTCCTAGTTGGCAGAAGTAAAACAAAACAAAACAAACAAACAAAAAAACAACAGGTAGATTCTGTGAAGAGAACTTTCTGACAATTAGAGCTCTCCAAAAGTAGCATGAGCTATCTCAGGAGGTGGAAGGTTCCTCCTCATTGAAAGACTCTCAGCAAAAACTAGACCACAGACCTCTTTTGGCATCTGTTTTGGGCTAGGATCCTTGTTCAGAAATGGGTTAAATTAGAAGGCCACTGGGGTCCCTTCCAACTGCTACTTATTACCTTGTGTGTTCTTGGGCCAGTCACTTAAACTTGGTATGCCTTTGTTTCCTCATCTGTAAATGAGTGCTTTAGGCTAAGTGAGCCCTGAGGTCTCTTTCAGCTCTAAGTCTCTAATTTATGAATTCTGGAATTCTGAGTCTCCATCAAGCACTGCGATGGAGACCCACAAAGGCTCAGTGACTACATTAGTCTGATACAAGGCATTCCCTGGATGGCATCCTTTTACGGTAGGCTCATTTCCCCAAATAACTACATCGACATCACACGGGGCTCGAATGGTAGCCAACTCTCCTAGTCTCCCCAAGCCTCATTTTCCTGATCAATAAAATGCGGACAATGACACTTCCACTTCCTTCCTCACAGGGTTTTCTCAAGGCTCATTAGTCAATGTATGTGAGGTTATTAAGTTCCATTTATGGATTCACAGGATTTAACTAAACTTTTACAAAGAGATTTGCTCATCAAATTAATTAATTAGAAAGAGCTTTACAACTGATATGTTATATAAACACGTTATTACCCAAGTGAAGAACATTTGCCAAGCACCTACAAGGTACAAAAGTTGTCACTGTTATAATTACTTATTATTACTTAATCCATCTGGACTTGTGATTTCATTAGAGTAGAAAACTCCCCAGCTGGAAATTCCCTCCTCTATCAATGCAGATTATTACCTTATCTGCGATGTATGGTTTGAAAAATTTGGGACTTTATGAGATTAAGCAATTTTTCCATGGTCACAAAACTAATATGTTGTCAGAAGCAGGATTTGAATCCTGGTATTCCTGGAATCACATTCAGTCCTTTAATCATTATGCCAAAATGCTTCTCATTATCATCACTGTGAACATCTTCAATAATATACACCGACAATGATGATAATGAGCTCTGAGAAGGGGAGAGGGACAGCAATTAAGGACCTGGTACCTGGGTGGGGGGAGGAGATGTTGTGGAGAGGGAGGAGGAAGTGAGGCTCGAGGAAAGAAAATGGTGCATCAGAAAGAGAAGGGAGATGAGTTTGGCCTGGGGTGGGGGAGGGGGGAGGAGGAATCGAAAGAAGGATAAACTCAAAGCAACCTTGTTTCTACTGTGATTGGTCCTTTACATGGGTAACACAGGTAACCTCCATGGGACAGCCCATCCTGGCTCCTGCACAGTGGATCATGAGACTCAAGAAGGGAAGAGGAGAGAACTTTAACTGCATTTCTCTTTAGCTTCAGAGAAAGAGCTCTGTGGAGGGACGGGTAGAGAAAAAAATAAGAAATGCATGATTTTAACCCTTGAATCATGATAAGCCTCCTCAGGTAGTCACTGTGCTGTGCTCTGTGGGGGAGGGAGAATGGCAAGCAGCTAGGAGAAGTGGATAGAGTCCTGGACCTGGGGTCAGGAAGACCTGACTTTGAATCCTGACTCTGAGTTGTGGGAGCCTCGGCAAGTCTGAATATTTCTATGTCTCAGTTTCCTCATCTGTGGAATAAATGGGTTGGACCAGTGGTCTATAAGATCCCTTGCAGCCCTAAATCTGTGGTCCTATAAAAAAGGAGGAAAGCAATGACTCTCATTCCCATTTATATGTGAAAAAGGAAGATGTCTCTCCAGCTCTGGAGGCATTAGCATCCATTCAAGGATGGAGTAGCATGATCCAGGCCACTGAAAGAGGAAGCTCATCACACTTCCTGACCTCAGCCTGATCCAAGACAAGAATAAATTTAACTATTCAAGTCAACAGACATTTATTAAGCACCTACTGCCAGTTAGTCAGTCAATAAATATTTATTAAATACTTACATTATATCAGGCAGTATTGAAAGCACAGATAATTAAGTTGGGAGATAAGAGGGAGACATACGGGTGCTATTGCAGAGAAATGTTTTAATATTTCATTTACTTAACAATATTTTTAAAATCCAAAAGTCAGGCACATTTCTTACATTGTGCCTAAACCTTACACAAGCCCCATTTAAAATTATAAATATGGAATTACCAAGCCATGGTTGAGAAGGACTTTAAAGACCATTCATTCATCCATTCAATCAATTACTCAATAAACATTTACTAAGCAACTGCCATTTGCCAGGCAAAAGACAGCACTTGCCCTCAAGCAGCTTACAATCTAATGGGAAAGAAAACAAACAATATATATAGGATAAATAGGAAATAATTAAGAGAAGGAAGGCACTAAGGAGTTGGGAAAGGCTTTCATTCATTCATTTAAGAAGCATTTCCAAAGCACCTACTGTGGGTATATCACTATGCTAGGAGTTGAGGGAGATACAAAAATTAAATAAGATAAAGCCTGCCTTCATTGAGCTCCCCAGTTTAGAACAGCACCAACCATCCATCAAGATAAATAAAAATAATAGACAATATTACATAATAGATGCATTGAGGTGAAAACCCAAGTGTTATATGGGATCCAAGGGGAAAGCTATTACCAACTGAAATCAAGAGTGACTTTATAGTGAGGCAGAATTTGAATTGGATTTTAAAGTATGGGTTGGCATTCAGCAAGAGAAGGAGACGAGGGAAGACAGCCCAGCTGTAACGCACCAGCATGGAGGCAATTCACAGGCTACAGAAACTTCCAGTCTGAACCTTCACTGCTATGCTACTAAATCTGCATTTATGCCTTTGCTTGCTTTCTTGAGTCAGTCAATGAGCCTGGACTTTGTTTAATTGAGGAGGGGTGGGTTCCCATCCTTTTACACCCAAAGGCCATCTCTTGGGCTATAATATGCCAGAGATTTTGCAGATTGGCCTGGGTTGAGGTTACATCTGGGAAGGCCCTAATCCTTGAAGCAGAGATTTGGAATCCAAGGAATCCTGACTCTTCCACTTATTTCATTTATTACTTTGAGCCAGTCTTTGACCTCTCTCGGCCTCAGCTTCTTTATCTGTAAAATGAGGGAGTTTGGGCCAGATGCCTCTAAGGTCCCTTCCAGTCTAAAATCTAGGATCCCATAATCCCAGGTTTACCTCAAGGACATTCCTTTGAGTGGGGAGACAATCAAGGACTAATTATCATTATCACGTTCCTGGCAAAATCACCCCATCTATTTATACTCCCGAGGAGCCTCACCTGTTTGCAACATAAAGAAAAAATTAAAATGGAAAAACATTTGATTTTTCTAGCTTCAATTCCTCCCTAGAAGGAGTTGTGATCAAATCTGGATAGGCCTTCTCAGAGTTATTTTGGTTTTAATAGGTTTTTTTTTTCTTTTAAACATAGGATTCTTCAGAAATACCTGGCACTAGATTCTATATTGGCAAAGAACAAAGCTAGGCAGTAATATTTATCTCCATTAGCTCAAAATAAAGACAAAGACAATTAGAGGGTGGAAAAATCCACCTTTTTCTTCAGGAAAAGAATATACTTCCCTTAATATATGTAGGACACATGGGCCTGTACAAAGGGACTCTGACACCTAGTTGGACAACTATGATTTAGTCTTATTTTTATCTTGATAATTATAAGAAAATCTGGGATTAACATGAACCCAAAATTATCTAACAGACCTATAGGCTATGTTTATTGTGGCCTTAACTTACGCCATTTTTAAAACCTCACTGTGAGTCTCATGAGAATGGCATAGGATGATGGTACACGTGACAGAGGATGGACCAGCATCATGTTTGGAACCCATCCTACCTACAGTGCCTTGAAAACAGTAGGCACTTAATACATGTTATTGCTTTAATAAATGAATAGGACATGTGAAGGACTCATACCAGCTGCTTCCACTCTCCAATAACAAAATAAAAGGAGACATGGTCTTAAGATCAAGCATGAGACACTAAAGTCAGACTTAAGAAAGGACTTCCTGAAAGGAAAAGTTGCCAAGTATTGGGAATATGGGGACAGTCAGTGTTGGAGGGAAGACAGGGTCCACAGACACTAGTAGAGCTGGAAAGTGATCTTAGATAGGGTGTAACATGCATAGAGTGCTAGAACTGAGGACAGAGAGACCCGAATTCAAATCTGACCTCCGACACTTTCTAGCTGTGTGACCCCAGGCAAATCACTCAACCTCTCTGTGCCTCAGTCTCCCCAACTGTAAAATGGGGACAAAATAGTACCTACCTCCCAGGATTGTTGTGAGGAAAAAAAGAAATAATATTTGAGAAGTGCTTTGTAAACCTCAAAACTGTGTATAAATGTTGCTGCTGCTGCTGCTGGTGATGATGATGATGGTGAGGATGATGGTGATGGTGATGATGGTGATGGTCATGAGAGATTAGAATTCAGATCCTCTGTCTCAACAGCCAGTTCCTTCCAGTGTGGCACACTCCCTCTATTAACTGTCCTCTCCAAAATGTCTTGAAAAATCAGGCACATGCTCACCTTCTGCCAGAGAGACGATCAGTGTAAAATGCAGAAAGAGATAGATATTTTTGGATATAGCTAATTTGGGGATTTGTTTTGCCAGACTATGTGGATACGTATAGAAGGACTTGGGTTTTTTTTGTTTGTTTGTTTTGTTTGTTTAATTGGGGAAGGACAGATTAATTTAAAATATTTGTTACTTGAAAAATTTTTTAAAAACATTTTTTAAAACAAAAAAGATGGTATAGCATGGTGGAGATAATATTGGCCTTGGAATTCAGCAGTTTAGTCCCAGCTCAGACACAAACGTAGGGTGTGGTCACAACAAACTCACTTCACCTCTTCCAGGGTCGCTTGTCTATAAAACAGGGCCAAGCCGCCATGGCACTCCCTACATACTTGGAGCGTTCCAGCCAGGAAAGCACTGGGGCAGCCTTTCATGGCGAGGTCTGAACAACCACAGTTACGAAAGACAAGAGGGATTCTCACCTCTCAAGGAGACGGGGAGGGGAGGCCCCTGGGAGCCAGAGGTTTGACCTGCCTCTTTCTGAGGGGTGAAATACTACCATTTCCATGGAATTTGGGTCAAGCAGCTTCCAAAATCTCTCATGTTCTCTGACATTTGCAAGTGGGTTAGTTCTTTGAGAGCAGCTTCCCCACATCTGTTTGCCTTAACAATAAAAGGGAGGTCAAAACCATGTAAAAACTCAGAGTGGTAATGGGAGGGTCTGGTGTATGGCTTAGGACCCCAGAAATGCCACAGCTGTTAGAAAGCAAATCCTCCCTCCCTCCCTCCCTCCTCTCTCTCTCTCTCTCTCTCTCTCTCTCTCTCCTCTCTCTCTCTCTCTCTCTCTCCCTCTCTCTCTCTCTCTCTCTCTCCTCTCTCCCTCTCTCTCCCTCTCTCTCTCTCTCCTGTTTCTGTCTCTGCCTTTCAGTTTCTCTGTCTCTGTCTCTGTCTTTCTCCCCTCCTTGTGCCCCCTCCCCATACTTGAGGCTGGGTGTGGGCAGGGAAAGGGTTTCTGTCAAAATCTACACATGGAAGAAGACAGCTCCTCCCACTCACCCACCTCCAGTCATCCAACAAACACCCTGTATACAACAAAGCTAGATTTTTCTTTATTGGGGTGGACAGAGATTGATTATTTTTAATATTCATAGAGATCTGCAACTCTTACCCACCCAAAACAACACAACACCTCGTTCTAGCCTGCCCTTCCCCTCATTTTATAAGCACTGTAAATAAGGAGCAAAACTGGCCTAAACTTGGATTTCCCCTTTTCTCCATGGTCTGCTCAGCCTCTCTTAGAGAAACTCCCAACCAACCAAGTGGCCAAAAGGCAGATGAAAGAGACCATGTTTGTCTCTTACAATTCTCTGCATGGCTTGGCAGGCTCATGAGATGACTTTTTTTTTGCCAAGGTATACATTCATTTCCCAAGCCATCTTCTTTGTATAATAGTGAAAAATGGAGTTTAACTGAGGTCTTACAGGTGCAAGGTATAATTTGGGGTGTGGGGGGGGGAGAGGGAAGCAATCACAGCCCTCAAAGAGTTTATAATCCCCAATCTTCAGACTGGAGGGCCAGTGAGGACACATTGCAGGCAAATGTGTAGATGGGCACTGATTCCAAGGGTCGGCAAGATCACTGGATTTATTCTCTTTGTTGCCACCTACTTTTGGCAGTCTTCCCCCAAATAGTTTGCTTAAGGGAAGCTACTGGTGAAAAAGAGATAACAGAGACTTTGGGTGTTAATACAGAAGATCACAACCTGACAGAGTCGAAAGAACACAGGGCTGGGAATCAGGACACCTGTAGTCATAGGATGATAGAGACCATCAAGTGCTACCTGACCATTTTACAGATGAGAAAACTGAGACACAAAGAGGTAGTGTAATATGCATAGGGTTACATGGTTAATCCTGAGACGGGATTAGAACCTAGCACTTCCTAACTCCAAATTCATAACACTCTCTCCACTACTCTATGATGATTCTCTTAGACCCACTTGTCACTTAACACTACTGCTACCACTACCACCACAGTAATAATATGATCAGTGGACCCTTAAAATACTCAAGATAATACTCAACTGCATGTGTCATCTGACAAAATTGGGAATTTTTTTCAGTAATGAAAATTATAACCCAATCATGCTTGCCTGTCCTGTGGGACAGTTTATTATGACTTCCTATAAGGCTGGAGGCCTCCTTTCTTTCCTCCTGACCCTGTGAGGACACCAGTGAAGTGCTCTGCCTTTCCACATATCACATCCCATACCATTGGCTAGCACTTAATTCATGTAGCATTTTCTGATTTTACCAGTTATCAACACTCTCTCTTCTGAACTTCTATGGTTGTTTTTGTTATTCTGGATCTGTGATTGCATTGACCCCTGGGAATTCTTGGCGAGGAAACCCCCCTCTCTGCCAATGCAGATTAGCAACTGTTTGGCAAGTTCGAGGTTCAGGTTGCTGCTGGGGGAGAGGCAGAACAGTCCAATGAGTTGTCAAGAGTCAACTATCCAGTTGGTGGCAAAGGCTAGTCTCTACCTGACCCCAAGAGTAATTCTCTATCCATTAAGCATCTGCTTATCCAAATTCATGCTGTTTGCCTCCAGTAGAATGTAATCTCCTTGAGGAGGAAGTCATTGGGGTTTTTTGATTTGGTTTTTGTTTTGTCTTTAAAATTCCCAGTAGCACAGCTTGTAGTAGCCAGCAGTGCTTAACAAATGCTCGTTCAATCCAATTGACTTTTTGCAGATTCCATAGTCCAGGCAAACAAGCCTTCTTATTCTTCTAATACATCTCATGCCTCTATGACTTTACAAAGTTCCTTATGCCTAGCACACACTCTCTAAAGTCCACTTCTCAGAACCTCATTTCCTTCAGAGCTCACCTCAAGAGCCACCATCTACATGGGGCTTTTCTTGATCCCCTCAACTCTTTCTTAGTGCTTTCCCGTCCCCAATTATGTGCTCTTTTTTGTACAAACTTATGTAAAGGTGGGGATCCCACTTGGAAGTAATAGCCTTTGTCAGATGAGAATACACCTTGATTGAATCAGTCAATCAGAACTAGGTGTCAACAGGGTCTGAATATCTCTGAATTTATATAAGACATTTCAACTAGTTGCACAGGAAATCATTTCTAACTGTGAGCAGAGCTTGATGATTCCCTGTGGGCACTACATAAAATCAGGGAGCAAGTTCAGAACCCGAGATACTCTAGTTGAAAGGAAAGAATATTCCAGCTAAGCCCCTGAAAAGGAATAGATTGGGGGGAAAGGGGAGAAGACCTGGGCCTCAGAGTCTCTTCCCTATCCCTCTCCTTCCTCATATCCAGAGCTGCCTTGTGAACAATGGAGCTTCTAGAGGATTTGGTGTCCCAGCAATGTCCCTGGGATGTGTGATAGCAATGTCTGCATCAAGCCATTAGATTCAATGAAGAAAGCAAATCCAAGGCTCTAAAGAGTCTAGCCGAAAAGCTATACCATACCTAAGGACAAAATCTCAAGAAATCTGGTGAAGAACTCAAAGGAGGTTCCAGTTACCTGTTTAGTACTTGGGCTCTAAGCTGGAAGCCACTTTCCCCCTGGACTCTGTATGCATGTGTTAGCACATAGACTTTTGGGGAGATACATGAACTGTTTTACTATATGACCTTAGTAAATACTCTTTTATACAAGCTACTTAAGTCTCACTGATGATCAAAGGGAGACAGACACACCAGTGGGGGTTTCCTGTTAGAAAAATAACCCCCCAAACCTCAGGGCTGCTCCTGGAGCTCTGGATGGACGTAATGTCTATTCTCTGAGGACCTGCTTCTTTGGTGTGCGTGAGAATTTGCATAAAGACCTCCGAAGTGTGTACGTACTATACTTACGTTGACTCCCCGCATACAATGTAAGCTCCTCGAGGGCTGGAATTGTTTCATTTTTTATCATTGTATCCCTAGTGCCTAACACAGAGTCTGTTTCATAGTAGGCAATTTAAAATGCCTGACTGATGCACATACACTGTCTCATGTGATAACTACGTGAGGGACCTTGAACAAATGATGTTTTTTCTCTCTCTCTAGGCTAAGCTACAACTCTTCATCTCTCTAATGAGAGGATGGGAACTGATGATACTTCTGGCTCCCTCTAGCTCTAACATTCTATGGTTCTGGAGAGTCCTTTCTCCTTCTCCTTCCCAATGAATCACAGGAGATGCCTGAATTGCCAGAATAAGAGGTTTAGAAAAGCACGCCCCCAGAACGTGCAGCTCTCTTCTGGTCTTTCTTCAAAATGGTAACATGTTTCCCAACTGATTTATGTGACATTTGGAAAGCAGACCCCAGAACAGCCTGTTCTCTTGCTCAGCCCTGTTAATATAAACACGTGCACAGGCTACCCACGCCTGACTCCTCCTATATACAGGAGGCTTAGAGTTGTATGGTTCCATCTTACCCCCTCAGATCCTGCCGCCGCTGCCCCCCACCCCCCGCCCCCGCCAGAAAAGCAGATCTGTGAAAATGGAGAGTGGGAAAAATCAAAGGAAGTGGTGCTCTCGGGGTCCCTGAAATGAAGAGGCAGGAGAAGATGTTGCTAAGAGACAATGGGAAGCTAAGATACTTCAAAGCAAGTATTCAAGATGGCATGTGGTCTGCAAGAAAGACTCTCTAAACAGGAGCCGATGCTGGAATCCTTGGAGCCAGCTCCTTTGAAAGGGGTGTGGCGGCGGGTAGGGTCCCTTTCTTCCTTGGCAAGAACCAAGCAGAAAGGATCAAACGAGTGATGGAGAAGCCAGCCAGCCTGAATGTTTGGGGACTGATGGAAGGTGGGAAGAGAGGCAATGGCATTAACTACTGTGGAAAAAAAATGAAATAAGAAAGGAGCTGGGGCCACCTTCTCTCTCTCTCTCTCTCTCTCTCTCTCTCTCTCTCTCTCTCTCTCTCTGTGATCTCTCTTGTCTCTCATATCACCTCCCCCAGTGTGTGTGTGTGTGTGTATGTGTGTGTGTGTGTGTGTGTATCTGCGTGTCTGTGTCTCTCATATCACCCTCCCCCTCTGTGTGTGTGTCTGTGTCTGTCTCTCATCTCTTTCATTTTTCTGTCTCTCATACCACCCCCTCTCCAGCATTCCCTCATATGTGTTCTTGTTCTATTATCCAAATAACCTGAAAACGTCTCTGTACCATAAAGAGAGAAGAAGAAGAATGAAGTAAAAGGAGTGCTGGATTTGGAATCAAAGGACTTGGGTTTGAATCCTGTTTCTGTAATTTACATCTGTGACTTTGGGCAAGTCACTTGACCTCCTAGCTAGAAAGGACCTTAGTGGCTAGCTATTCTAAACCCCTTGTTGTAGAGATGAAGAAACTGAGGCCCTGGTGGAGAAGGGGAGCAAGAGAGGGTTAATGGGATCTTAGATCATAGACCTAGAGCTGGATAGGACCATAAAGACCATCCAGTCCAAGCTCCTTATTTCATAAATGAGGAAGTGATTTACCCAAGGTCACACATGTGGTAAGCATCAGAGATAGGATTTAAACTCAGGTTCTCTGACCCCAGAACTCTTAGCATACTACTGTCTTTCTGGGCCTTAGTTTCTTCCAATGTAAAGTGAGAGAGTTGGACCAAATGACTTCTAAGGTTCTTTCCCCCTGTAAGTCTATGATTCTGTGAACCATTAAATGTGTTTTCCTTCCTCCATGTCTTTGCTCATGCTGCTCCCTATTCTTAAAATGTCCTCTCTCCCTGTTCTGGCTATTGAATTCCTCCCCATTATAAAAACCATGTCAAATACATTTATCCCTTCCACATCCCAGGGCTTACAGACTTGACACCCCCTGCGATCTGGAAAATTCACATAAAAATTTTGGCCTCCCTTTGTACCAGAGAAGTCTGAATTTTTATGGTATTAAAAAATAAAATATGTTGATATCGTGTAGTATTCTACATGTATTTTATGCATTTCTGAATTTCTAAACTTTCTCCAAGTCATCTGCTGGCTTTCGCATGTCATCTGTGGCTTCTAGAAAACTCCCCCCAAATTCCCATATATTTTCTTATGCCAACCTGCAATATATCAAAAGCACTATGCAGAAAGTCACAATGTGGATGGGGTAACTGCACCATCTTCTTCCTGAAGACTTCCCTACTCCCTCCCTTCTCCCTACTCCCCAAATGACCTTTGCCAAAGATCTCACATAGCCCTTATTTTGCACCTACCTAAAACATTTATTATGTAATATTGTGTTTGGAATACTAGAGGCGTAGTATCACCGTAGGCCCTTGAGGGCAAACACTGTACATCCCATCCAGTCTGGGAACAGAAATTCCTTGAGGGCTGGGCTTATTTTACTTTTGTCATTGCATTCCCAGGACTTAACACAGAGCTCAACACAGCAGGCACCCAATAAATGCTTGTTGAATTGAATTCAATTGTGTTTGGGTCTTCCTCCAGTATCTGGCTCTGTTCTTTAAATTTGAATTAAATGAACTGAATTGAACTGAACTGAAGACGATGAGCAGTTAAATGCCAGGCCTTTGCAAACAAGTTAAAAAGTCACCCAGAAATTCTCCAGCCTGTTCTCACTGCCCAATGGAGTGTGTAGGTTCCTTCTTTGGACTTTTTCAAGACAAATCCAGGCCTACCTTTCCAGGACTTTTTGAGAGTGGTCCTGCCTTCAGATATAGATGAGGTGTTGGACATCATCCTTACCAGCTTCATGGCACTGATGTTGAGAAGCCCAGCTGAACGCTCTGTGAGTCCCAGGAACCTGTGGCCTTCACAAGAGAAACAGCCCAGACCCTCCTCAGTAGGTGATCCTGAGGTGCATCATTCCATGGGTTCTTCAGGCCCATGGAAGCTGTTTGCCTGAGGGCTTTTTTGTAAGTTATTCTTCTATGCTTTATATTCACTGTCACAAGAGGATGCCATAGACAGGGGCCTGGGAGAGAATCCTTATCACTTTCATGGTCAAATATGAAATACTCTCATTGATACTGAACACTCCCTATGACTTGGCCCCTCCTGTGAACTTGGCCAGCTTCTCATACTCTATTCCCCTTCGATACACGCTACAATCCAGCTCTCCTGGCCTACCTGAAGTTCCTCACACATGCCTTTGTGCCGGCCCCTCATTGCTAGAATACCCTACCCCTTCAAGGCAGACTCCCTGGATTCCTTCAAGTCTGAGCTCAAATACTCCCTTCCGCAGGAGCATTTCCTGGTCTCATCCATTAACTCTTTCCCTCTCAGATTAACCTCCATTTGCCATGGATACATCTGAGTTAATTACAGGCTGTCTCCCCCATTTGGAAGTGAGCTCCTTGACAGTAGGGACTGTTTTTGTCTTTCTTTGGATTCCCAGTATTTCCAGCCCTTAACACAGAACCTGGCATATGATAAGGGCTTAATCCATGCTTGTTGACTTGGTGAATGGCTGAACAAATTATGGTCCATGAATGCAATGGAATGCTATTTCACTATAAGAAATGATTAAAAGGATGGATTCAGAGAAACCTGGGAGGACTTGCATGAGCTGATACAGAGTGAAGTGAGCAGAACCAGGAGAACAATTTACACATTGACTATAGCTGTGATAAGGAAAAACAACTTTGAAAGCCTTAAGACCTCAGATCAATGAAATGGTCATCTACAACTCCAGAAGAAAAAGAACATTTATTAAGTATCTACTATGTGCAATGCACTCCTAATGATAAAGATACACAAATGGAGCAAAGACCCTGCTCTCAAGGAACATAAAATCTATTGGGGGTGGGGAGGGTAAAGGAAAAGCAACTATGGCATTAAGATAAGTGCATGCTTCCTACCTACAAAAATAAAAATAGAGTTTAAATTGGCTAGGATCAATCAGGCAATATATTATAGTAGAATAAGCACTAGATCTAAAATTAGAGGACCTGGGTTCAAATTTTGGCTCAGGCACCTGTGTGACCTTAGACAAGCGACTTTACCTCTCTGGGCCTCAATTCCTTCATCTGTAAAATGCTAGATCAAACTAAAAAGGTCCCTTTGAGCTCTGATCAGAGGAAGGAGGTATGAGAGAGGGACTAAAAAGAGGAGAGAAAGGGAACACAGGGTTTTGGCAACATAGATTTAGGGATGAAAGGAAGTAATCTGAGAGCTATCTTCTGATTTTAAAAGGGCTGTTCCCTAGAAGAGGAGCTGGATTTCTTTCCTTTGGCCCAAAGGGGCAGAATTGGGAACACTGGCAGAAAACTATGACAGGCAGAATTAGGCTTGATGTAGTCAGAATATTGAGTCCTAATCTTGCCTCTGATACTACCTGCATGACCTTCAACAGTTCCCTTAGCCTCTCAGGATGTCAGTTTCCTCCACTGTGAAATGGATTAAATGACTTCGAAGGCTCCTTTTGGCTTTAGGTCTATAAGCCCATGAATGCGAGCTATTCTAAAAATTGGAGGCAGCCCTGTCTTGGAAGATGTTGGGTTCTCTCTTACTGGAGGTATTCAAGCAGAGGCTGAGGTCAAGGTAGATGGTGGCACAGTGGATAGAGGCCTGGGCCTGGAGTCAGGAAGACTTGTCTTTTAATCTAGCCTCAGACACTAGCTTGTGTGACCCTGGCCAAGTCACTTGCCTCAGTTTCCTTCACTGTAAAAATGGGGATAATACAGTACCTGCCTCACTGCCTTGTTGTGAGGACTGACATGAGATATTTGTGAAATGAGATATTTGTGAAATTGCTTAATGCGGTACCTGCACATAGTAGCTGCTATTTAAATGGTTATTCCCTTCCCCATGTTGTCAAGGGGATCCCTTTTCAGGTAAGCATTGATCCAGTTGGCCTCTGAGATCGTTTCTAAGTCTAAAATCCTTGATCTCTTTTAGTTGTCTTGGTTTCCTCACCTGTACTTCCTTCATTAGTCCCAGACACTAAAGGTAACTAGGTGTTGTAGTGGATAGAACACTGAACTTGGGAGTCAGGAACTGCTGAGTTCAGATCCTACCTCAGACACTTAATAGCTGTGTAGCCCTAGGCAAGTCATCTAACTCCTCTTAGCCTCAGTTTCATCATCTTTAAAATGAGGATAATTATGGCACCTATCTCACAAAGTGGTTGGGAGGGTCAAATGGAATAACCCATGTAAAGTGCCTTAGAGATCCCAAAATGCTATGTGAATGTTAGCTGTTGTGATTATTGCTAAAACCAGCGATCATCAATGATCTGTTCCTTATCCCCATCCTCCTTGTCATCTCTGTGGATATGGACAAGCGCTAGTCCCAGACCATTGAGAATGTACCAAAGGTGAGATCACCAATGTTAGTGATAAGCCTACAGAAAAGAGGTTGTGCTCAACTACACTTATCATGGCTAACCTTTCTTTCTGAAATGGAAGAATCAGAGATTCTCAACCAGCCTTCTCAATCTCCCTCTCTCCAGTTGGGTCTACAGACAGATGGCTGTCAATCTCACTCTTCAAGCTCTCCAGGAAATGGGTTTCCATGATCCCCCTTGGTTATTTAGCGACCTTGCCTAGCAAGGCAATGCTCATCATAAAATCATTCCTAGTGCAACTGAAGCTGATTAACTCTTAATGAGTCCCAGGAGGAAATGGAGAACAGTTGGTTAACTGTCCTTCATAAGGAGAACACTTGGCAGTCTGAATTTCACCTCTTAACCTTCCCTTCTTCAGTCCAAACTGCAGGAGCTCCTTCCATCTCCATACTGCTGACAGATCACAACCCCTCTAACATTTGATAGGTAGGATTTAAGAAGCACTAAACCACCTTGGAGAGGCTCATTGTTTGGCCTCCCCTTCCTCCTGTAAAAGAAAATCATTATCTAGCAGCAATGAGCCACTCCAAAGTGGGTTAGCTTGGCCTTGAGACAGAAGACATTGATTGTCACTAGGACTATACTCAAAGCCTGATTGTCAGAGGTGGATATAGGGCAGCTAGATGGCTCAGTGGATAAAGTACCAGACCTAGAGTCAGGAAGAGTCATTTTTCTGAATTCAAATCTGGCCTCAAACATTTACTAACTACGTGACCCTGGGCAAGTCACGTTAGCCTGTTTTGCCTCAGTTTCCTCATCTGTAAAATGAGCTGGAGAAGGAAATGGCAAAGCACTCTTGTATCTTTACCAAGAAAACCCCAAATGGGGTCATGAAGTATTGGACACAACTGAATAACAACAAGAAGTGGTTATAGCCTCAAAAACCCAAGTGTATTTCCACACCAGGGAGGTGGTTCTAGCAGAAATTCAGTGGAGAAGGAAAGTAGTGTTAAGTAACATGGCTTGGTGGAAAGAACATTGGCTTTGGGGTGTGAAGACCTGTTGCTCCCTACAACTTGTGGACCTTTGGGCAAGTCATTGCTCCCCTCTGGGCCTCAGTTTCTTGATCTGTAAAATGAAGAAGTCGGACCAGATGTCTACTGGGGTCCCTTCCAGCACTAGATCTATGAAGTCATTATGTTTTCATATCCTCCACTGCTGCCCATGTTCACATCTCCACCTTAGTCTTTTATTATTCAAACAGCTAACCTCACCAGGTTCTTTCTTTTGTGCCCGCAGAAAAACTCCAACCTCTTCAGGAGCCGCTGGCACAGCCACCCAAGACATGTCAAAAACAGCCCATGGAGGGAATTTGCTTTCAAAATTAGACTAGTCCAAGGCAATAACAAGGCAGTGAGTATGGACAGAGCCGGCACTTGGCAGCAGCTGCAGAAGAATGGGCACCGCCCTGAAAGTGTGTCTCTGCAGGACCACACAAGTTCAGCATGATGCCAAAACCTTCCACTAGTACAGCCCAGGCTCTTCTGCCAACTTGGTGGAAAAGACTGGGCGGAGTTACCTGGTGGCACCTGTACTCATCTATGCCAGCCACGGTTGACTGAGATCACCTTTGTGTATTTCCCTTTGCTCTGCAGGCCTACCGCACCCCACCCACCCCCACACCTCCTGTACCCAGATCTGGTTAGATTCTATTTATGGCTCCCTCCAGGGATGGAACAGATACAGGGGCTGCCCAAAAAAATATTCAGAGAAGCAAACAGCTGTGGCAAGCATTTCACTGATGGCTGGGGCTGCAGTCACGATTTGGGTCAAAGCTCAATTATTGCAAAAGAGATATATGTTTTGGAGCGGAAAAAAAACCTAGCTCCATGACCCAAATCAAAAGCTTATACTACAAACTAATACTACTGGCTGAAGTAGGGAAGAGGCTAGTCTCTAAGGTAAGTCTTCTATCTGTCTGTCCTTTCTCTGATGTCCCCTACCCCCACTGACACCTCTGCAATTCCAGAAGATGGCTGCTGTGTTTTCTACAAAAGAGATGAGAGAGCAGAGGGGCTGAGAGTAGAAAGGGAGTCATGAGCTGAATCTCTACCCATCGCAGGAACATTCTCTGCGGCATCACTGACAGATGATCATCCAGCCTCTCCTTGGATCCTTCCAGTGACAGAGAACTCAACCCAGCCCATTTTCAGACTCCTCTAATTCAATTCCATTTAATAAACATTTCTTAGGCCTTTAACCTTTTCCAAGCACTGGGGACAAAAATTGTCAGAGGATCGTAGATTTAGGACTAGAAAGCACCTCAGAAATCATCTATTTTAAACTTTCTCCTCTTTATTTTCTAACACAGATGATAAATCTAGTGCTGGAAGATACCTTAGAGGCCATCAAGTCTAATGCCCTCATTTTATCAGATGAGGAAACTGAGGCCCAGAGAATAGAAGTGACTCACTTAAAGTCACACAGCTAGTAAGTCCCTGGGGTGGAATTTCCATCTGGAGCTTCCTAATTCCTAGACCAGGCCTTTATCAACTCGTTCATGCTACCTCTCTGATAAAGGACAGTGAGACTCAGAAAGGTCACACTGGTCATAAATGGATTTGAACCCAGGTCCTCTAACTACCAATTGAGTGTTTTTTTCTACCATACCATGTGGCTTCTTTCTTAGAATTTCTTTCTTAGAATTTTGCTTCGAAATCTGCCTTGCAGTGCATTTGATCAGTTGAACCTAGCACTGCCCTCTTCAAATCCTCCAAATGGATCTAGGCTTCTTCCTACATGGTAGACCTTTCCAAATGGGAAGCAGCCATCATGGTCCCTTAAGTCTTCTCTCTTCCAGGCTAAACATTCCCAATCCCTGCAACCAATGTTCATGCATCATGGTTTTCAGGCCTTTATCAAATTAATTACTCTCATGTGGACACTGATCCATATTTCCCTTAAAGCATGGTGCTCATAACAGAAAATAACATATCTGGTATGGAGTTAGGGGTAGTATTTTTTAAAAGATTAAACAGGATTCATTAAATTCCATTTTTCAATGTTAATTTGTTAACAAATTGCAATATATAAGGCACTGTGCTTAGGGAGACAAAGAAGAAATGGGGCATAGGCCTCATCCTCAAGAAACTTATGGTTTCTTACACAGTTTAATGCAGGTATCAGACATTGTAAAAGTTAGTGTGATACAAGGTAGGGCAGGATAAAGGTAAAGGAAGGTCAAGACAAAGAATATAAGAAGATAACAGAATTGGACTAGATAACCTCTGCGATCCCTTACATTCCTCTAGACTTTTTAATTCTGTACTACTTCAGAGGGCAAAATTATGAATGGAACTCAAAATGTTAAAGCTACAAATGGTCTTTTAGAGCTTATCTAATCTAACTGTAGATTCATTTTACAGATGGGAAAAATGGGGACTGGAAGTATTGAGTATCTTCCCAAGGGTGGTAGGAGCATTATCTACCATGTAGGCTAGGCTAATTTTTCCTTAAAAGGTACTGAAACCATCCTCAAGATTTAATGGGTTCAGAGGACGAGGCTTGGGCATTTGTTTTAGCTTCCTGATGGCTTAAATATAAAAGCCAGACCAGGAGGAGTCAGGAGTTGGTCTCTCTTGGGTTTTTGACCAGGAGACCAACATGGCCCATGCAGAGGCAGGGAAGTTGTAACCAAGTGAATCAATGCTGTATTCTCACTGAATATCCTTTCTCTGCAATGGCCTTCTTTTATCAACTATTAAATGGTATATGAGTATCTCATTTCATTTGAATTTGCACCTAAAGTTCCGGACCTACTTCCATCAGGAGCACCTTATGACACCATGTAACATAGTACTTTTATCGATATTCAAATTATCTCTTTCAAAATTCAAGGGATTCCTGAGAGGCCTGGTTCAAGTTCCTATTAAACTCCCACATCCAACCACCATGGCTTTAGAAGACTTCAGTAGTTTGTTTGTTTGTTTGTTTATTTTTAACAGAGACAGTTTGGTCCTTCATCTCTCATCCCCTAAGCTGGGATCCATGGACTTTTTAATTTCTGATTTTGATAACTATATTTCAACATAATTGGTTTCTTTTGCAATCCTATGTATTATATACATTTCAAAAAACATCATTCTGGAATCAGTGAGCTGTGGCAGTTGCCAGGTTGCTCAACCCACAAGCACCAAAGACAACAGAGAAGAACTTCAGAACCCACAAAATAGCAGAGGGAAGCAGGGCTCCAGCCCAGGACAGCCTGGATGGTCTCTGGGTAAGGTCTATCCAGCACAGAGCTGGGAGCAGAGCAGAGCCCAGTGTGGGCCGCGCCAACCAACCAGACCAGGAGCCGGGCGGAGCATGCCCTAGACCCCTGAATCAGTGAGCTGCGGCAGTTACCAGACTTCTCAACCCACAAATACCAAAGACAACAGAGAAGGTTAGTGGGAAAAGCTGCTGGGGACAGGGTGATAGAGTTCGTGGTTCAGCCACCGCCCCTGGGGCAGCGGAGGTGGGGCACTTACAGAAGTACAGCTGCAGTTGCTTCTGGCCCCAGGCCCATCTGGTGGGAGGAATTAAGTGGTGGATCACAGCAGGACTGCAGAGCCTGCTGAAGATCTAAGTCCAGTCCGGGTTTGGGTTCTTGGGGAAGGAGGAGTGCTGGCGTGGCAGAGCTGGCTATAATAGCTCTGAAATCAACAGCGCATCCCCCCAAGCTTGGAACAATGTACTCTTTACTCTACAAGCAGTCATACCCCACTGAAAAACTCAAGGGTCAAGTAAGTTGGCTGGGAACATGGCCAGGCAGCGAAAACATACCCAGATTCAGTCTCAGACTTTGGAATCTTTCTTTGGTGACAAAGAAGACCAAAACATACAGCCAGAAGAAGTCAACAAAGTCAAAGAGCCTACAACAAAAGCCTCCAAGAAAAACATGAACTGGTCTCATCATGGAAGAGCTCAAAAAGGATTTGGAAAAGCAAGTTAGAGAAGTAGAGGAAAAATTAGGAAGAGAAATGAGAAGGATGAGAGAAAACCATGAAAAACAAGTCAATGACTTGCTAAAGGAGAACAAAAAAAAAATACTGAAAAATATACTGAAGAAAACAACACCTTAAAAAATAGACTAACTCAAATGCAAAAGAGCTCCAAAAAGACAATGAGGAGAAGAATGCCCTGAAAGGCAGAATTACCCAAATGGAAAGACCACTGAAGAAAATACTACTTTAAAAATTAGATTGAAGCAAGTGGAAGCTAGTGACTTCATGAGAAATCAAGATATTATAAAACAGAACCAAAGGAATGAAAAAGTGGAAGAGAATGTGAAATATCTCACTAGAGAAACCACTGACCTGGAAAATAGATCCAGGAGAGATAATTTAAAAATTATTGGACTACCTGAAAGCCATGATTGAAAAAAGAGCCTAGATATCATCTTTCAAGAAATTATCAAGGAGAACTGCCCTGATATTCTAGAGCCACAGGGCAAAACAGAAATTGAAAGAATCTACCGATTGCCTCCTCAAATAGATCCCAAAAAGAAATCTCCTAGGAATATTGTCGCCAAATTCCAGAGCTCCCAGATCAACAAGAAAATACTGCAAGCAGCCAGAAAGAAACAATTTGAGTATTGTGGAAACACAATGAGAATAACCCAAGATCTGGCAGCTTCTATATAAGAGATTGAAGGGCTTGGAATACGATATTCCGGAGGTCAATGGAGCTAGGATTAAAACCAAGAATCACCTACCCAGGAAAACTAAGTATCATGCTCCAAGGCAAAATACGGACTCTCAATAAAATAGAGGACTTTCAAGCTTTCTCAGTGAAAAGACCAGAGCTGAATAGAAAATTTGACTTTCAAACACAAGAATCAAGAGAAGCATGAAAAGGTAATCAAGAAAAAGAACAAGAAAAAGAAATCGCAAGGGACTTACTAAAGTTAAACTGTTTTGTTTACATTCCTACATGGAAAGATGATGTGTATGATTCATGAGACCTCAGTATTAGGGTAGCTGAAGGGAATATGTGCATATATATATATACATGTGTGTGTGTGTGTGTGTGTGCGCACGCGCGTGTGTGTATGTATATATATGTATATGTGTGTATGTATGTATATACGTATGTGTGTGTATATATATATATATATATATATATATATATATATATATAGAGAGAGAGAGAGAGAGAGAGAGAGAGAGAGAGAGAGAGGGCGCAGGGTGAGTTGAAGATGAAGGGATGATATCTAAAGGAAATAAAAACAAATTGAGGGATGAGAGAGGAATACATTGAGAGAGGGAGAAAGGGAGAGATAGAATGGGGTAAATTATCTCGCATAAAAGTGTCAAGAAAAAGCAGTTCTGCAGGAAGAGAAGAGAAGGCAGGTGAGGGGGAATGAGTGAATCTTGCTTTCATCAGATTTGACCTGAGGAGGGAATACCATACACACTCAATTGGATCTTACCCCACAGGAAAGAAGGAGGAAGAAGATAAAAAAGGGGGGATGATAGAAGGGAAGGCAGATGGGGGAGGAGGTAATCAAAAACAAACACTTTCAAAAGGGGACAGGGTCAAGGGAGAAAATAGGATAAAGGGGGATATGTTAGGAAGGAGCAAAATATAGTTAGTCTTTCACAACATGAGTATTGTGGAAGGGTTATACATAATGATACACATGTGGCCTATGTTGAATTGCTTGACTTTTTAGGGGGCGTGAGTGGGAAGGGAAGAGAAGGGTGGATTTGGAACTCAATGTTTTAAAAACAGATGTTCAAAAACAACAAAAAAAAAGTTTTTGCATGCAACTAGAAAATAAGATACACAGGCAATGGGGCATAGAAATTTATCTTGCCCTACAAGAAAGGAAGGGAAAAGAGGATGGGAGGGGAGTGGGGTGACAGAAGGGAGGGCAGATTGGGGAACAGGACAACCAGAATATACGCCATCTTGTAGTGGGGGGAAGGGTAGAAACGGGGAGAAAATCTGTAATTCGAACTCTTGTGAAAATCAATGCTGAAAACTAAATATATTAAATAAATTAAATTTAAAAAAACATCATTCCAAGGAGGAGTCCACAGATATCACCAGACTGACAAAGGAGTCCATAACACAAAAAAGGTTTCGAATGTTGTCCATTATTTACTAATGCTGTGATCCAAGGCAAAACTACCTATCCTCTTGAGTCTTTGTTTCCTTATCTATAAAACAGAGCAAATAGCATTTTTCCTGCCTCCACAAAAAGCATTTGTGAACATCAAAGAAGACTACATATACGGAAGTGCTTGAGAACTGGAAAGCATTATGGAAATGTGGCCTATTAATGATATTCAATCATATTCTGTCTCTTGCCCTTGTCTTCCCAGATTAATGACTAAGGAGGCACAATTTCACTCCAAGACATTTAATAACAACTCACATGAACTGAACATGCCTTTCTACTAACCTGAAGGCCTCGGGCTACATTTCTTACATGACTTTCCATCCTGGGACACTTAGTCTTGGCACTACATGATGAAGATTGAGGGACAGATGGAAATCAATCCCCACATTTTGGAAAAATGATTACCTGGAAGCAAATGCCCAGCATGGCATTATCTGAAGAAATCCCTGGCACCAGTCACTACGAAATGAGCCAATTTAATATTCCCTCTTCCTGTCTCAGAAATTTCTTTGTTAAACAAACTGAAAAAGAAAATTAAAAAGAGATGTAATGAAATGGAAAGATTATTGAAATTAGAAGTTCATTGAACTTAGAAGTAGGAAAATTTGGTTTAAGTTCCAGACGTACCATTTCCTAGCTTACCAGGGGCAAGGTATGTCACTTCTCAGTTTCCTTATTTATAAATGAGGAGTTTGGATGAAATGATCTCTGACGACCTTCCCAGCTTGAATATCCCATGATTCTATGAGTCTTGTTAGTATATGAAATATGAGGAGGATGTGAAGAAAGGGTAAAAAAAATCTCTAGAAAAATGAACTCTCCATCTTTGACTCTGTGATAGAGCAACAGAGGAAAGGCAAGCATAATCTGCCACGTCTTTGAGATTTATGAAGAGCAGATTTCAAAGGGTTCAGAGAAAGGATAGGTAGGCTATTATGTACTCAAATTCTATAGGGGAAGCCAGCCTAGAAAGTGTGGTGAGCTCTAAAACAATGAAATCCTGAAGATACAGAGAAACAATTTTGAGGAGGAGAAGGAGGAGTTTTCTAAAGAGAAGGACACGGATGCACAGGAAACTCCCTAAGTTAAAAGTTTTCGAAGACATGCACAGGAGATGGAGAAATCTGGGCAGGCAATAGAGAGTGAATGAAAAAATATTTACTCTGTGCTAACCGCTATACAAAGTACAGAAGATACAATATGAAAAAAGCAAGACAGTCACTGACCTCAAAGAGCTCATACTCTAACAGAAGGAGACATTATAAGAAGGAAGGGTTCAACTGCAAGGCAGATGGCAAGGACTGACAAACCTTAGGATAAATCGGGCTAATAGTAATGCACAAAGATCTGGAGGTTGTGGCAGTGAGGCAAATAGTGGGTAAGGCCCAGGGTGGGGGGAGTGGGGCTTTCAAAATAGCATCATGAAGTTCAGAATGTCCTAAGGTTCTAGAATAAAGTTAGAAACAAGGAAAAGTGACTTTTAACAAAAGTCATATTGGGTGAAAAGAGAAGGATCAAAGGAGGAACATTGTTCATGCTCAGATGACAGAGAGAAAACAATGGTTCGTTTCTGTGAATTTGGTGTCTACCATACAGTACTGTATCCCATGCCTCAAGTAACATCTCACACATCCAACGGAAATTCCCTTCCTAGAGTACACTCTCCAGGTCTCTCTTAAGAACTTTGGGTTTGATTACATGAACTGAGAGACACTGGCACAGGACTGCCCAGAATGATGTGCCCTCATCAGAGAAGGTGCTGTACTCTATGAGCAAAGAAGAATTGAAGTAGCTCAAAAGAAACATGAGACTCTCAGATTTAGAGCATCTACCCCAAATGTTCACCGTTCTGAGCTTGTATTGGTCTGATCAGCCACAGTTGGACACACTGTAACTTGACTCTAGCATAGTGCTGTCATTTTGGTCCTCTCTGAGAAGGAAGGACAACAACCAACCAATCCTTACCAAAGAAAATTCAGGCCCCAAATGCCCTCCTCAATTCTGTGAAGTCATTCATACCCCCTCCTCAGATGCATACTCTTTCCCTCCTTAGCAAAAGGAAATGGTGAAGAGACTGTATACATCTCTGTTGAAGAGGGAAGCAGCCAGCTCTGAAGCACCATAAGATTTGACAGATTCAACAGCAGGCTAAGAATGGAATGTGAAGTTCCTTCCTGCTCAGAATAAGAGGCCCAGAAGAGGACTCAATGGTAAGTATCACTTTAAAAGTTCCTTCCTTTGTTCATTAAAAAATATCTTTGCTTGAGATAGAGGCATTGGAATGCAAAGACGCTGGCCCAATGAATGGGGTCCACTCCTTATCACTGTTGGGATGATATTATTCATTTATTAAGTACTAACAGTGCAGAACACCCATTTAAAAGCAGTTCTGGTCCAGTGGACAGCAACTTAATCTAAGAAAAGTCCTCCATCACACTGAGAAGCACCATTTCAGAAAATGACGTCTTCCTCACCTAGAGCCGAAATGTCTTCTTTTTCCTCTGCGTCTAAGAGAATAATTCACAGGTGTTAATTGGTGGCATTTGTTCACTTAGGGTTTGAGCTCAACCTTTTTTCACTCTTACTATAAAGCCATTACTTTTATTGTCTCTTTCTCCTGCTCTTCTCTCCCTTCCCCCTTCCAGAATGCAGGGACATTCTCTTTGTGTCACTTTCATCAAGAGAGTCACATTGGGTTATGTTCCATTAAAATCAAGAAAATTGGTCTTGAAACATAATTATGCCTGAAAGTGTAAATACTAGAGAGACATTGCTATGATTCATAAGACAATCCACCTCAGCCTCAGGAACAAAATGGATGGTTGGTGAAGACAGTGATTTGGAGTCAAGAAGCAATCAATCAGCAACCATTTATTAAAGGCCTATAAATGAACAAACATTTATTAAGCCCCTTTTAGAAAGAACTAGGATCAGATCAACTCTGTCTTTGCTCCTTGAAAGAGTATGTCTATCGACTCCCCTAAGGGTCCAAACACCATCCCTGTAATTTGCCAAACTAAAATATCCCTCTCTGACTGCCACTTTCCCCTCAATTTGTTGTCCCTCTGTTAGAATGGAAACACTCTGAGGAAAGGGAGTGTCTTTGCTTTCGTAATTGTACCTCCAGCATTTAACACAGCATTTGGCAAGTAGTAAATGCTTAATAAATGTTTTTTTCATTTGTCCATTCACTCATCCATTCACCAAATACTGTGATAGGTATTAGAGATATAAAGATGAAAGCTGAACAGTTACTGCCCTCAGGGAGCTTATGTTCTTGAGCAGGGAGGAGGAGAATACAGGAACACATGCATAGTACAGGGCATCCCTAAAGTCTGGACACACAGGCAAAAATGCATATTTTCAAGAAATTGGAATATTACCAGACCTTAGCCCCCTTGACTTCTTTTTCTGGGGTATGCTAAAGGAGAAGGTATACTCAATGAAAATCACAGATGCGACACACTTGATTGAATGCATAAAGAGTGAATGTGCTAAAATTGATGGCAATGTGGCGTTATTGCATAGAGTTCACGTGAATGTTTCAAAGCACATCAACCTTTGCATCATAAATGATGGAAATTATATTGAAGATGTTATTTGTTAATATTCCAATTAAATAAAATGTTGTTGAAATTTTCATTCATTTTATTTCTTGAAAATATGCATTTTGCCTGTGTTCAAACTTTAGGAACACCCTGTATAATTCAAAATGGAGTCAAAATTTGTTTGCTTATTTGTCTGTTTTTGTTTTTTGGGTTTTTTTTGAGGGGAGAGAAAATAAAATTGTCCTTCCTCTCAAGGAGTTTATATGCTATCAGAAACCTGGGCTCAAATCCTGAATCTGACAT